>NC_056739.1:1879018483-1879318483 GCF_019279795.1 Protopterus annectens
CTGTCATATGTATGTGCTTTATTGACAATGGTTCATATGAGAGTTTTTTCTCCCTTTTATGCAGTGAGTCTCTTTGATGGATTTCATACATGTCAGGACAAATGGTAATGCCATAGTTGGCATACTAATATAACAAAAGTTAAAATAGGGAGGGTAGCAGATCAATTTCTCAGCGATAAACACTATCAAACCTTGGAAAATAGGCGCCAACTGGATGAATTCAAAAGTTCCGGCAGTTTTTCACTTCACCGCAAAGCAAATCAAACAAATTCTTTGTTTAGTAAACCAAGGCTCGTGTGTAGCTCAGTTATATATCCAAATAAAGCAGCAATGAAGCAGCAATAATGCAGTCCACGAATGCAATATATTAAAACTGTTATTTATTAGAACAAATAATCTGGCAAGCGCTTTTACCCGTAGGCTTCATCAGGCCAATAAAACAAAAATTTTGTAATTACTACCTTTATAGTTTTGGATCATGACATCACTTCCTTTAATTCAATTAATAAAACATACGTTTTTAAATCCTAAAATATAAGTTAAAAACTTGGTATTATGTCAAAATGCATGATAAACCATCAAAAACAATTTAAAACACAATTGACAAGCAGAAACATAGCCCATGCTATAACTATATAATTAAATAGTTTAAACCATGAAACCTAGCACATTAACATTATTACAATTCAATACTAATATTTTTACAATTAGAGCTGCATATTTGTTGGTGTACATGGCAGCTATATTAATTTTGGGTTCTCATATTAGGTTAGTTCGAACATATTTTACTGTTTTTATGTTTATAATATGCTTGTACTGTTCCTGCTTCGCATATTTTATGTTTTTAGCAGCAATTGCATTTGAGATATAAACGGCAGCATAGACGTTGTTCTGTTTAGACTTTGAATATACGATATGTTTATTTATTAGGATAAAATGAGTGTGAGATATCTTTAATACTGCATATCTGTACATATAATATAAGCTGGTTTTAGACGATAAAATTAGGTTGATGTCTAATTTATAACTGGACATGGATATTATTCTTATATATTCTTATATTATATGGTATTAGATTATATTTTGTTCTTCATGTAGTGTATATATTTACCACACAATTTTTAAAATAATAGCATTGATTTTATTATGAATGGGTTATGATATATACTGAAACTATATAGAGTATATATAATTAAATATGAATATATTAGTGGAGTTTTTTAGTATAGTGAGAGATAAAGAATCCTTAACTTATACAAATTATTTTACAAATTGTTTAAGCAGAGTTCTTTGGTAGATCACATTTTAAGACCCGAGGGCTGTACCCTTGTATAATTATAATGCGCATTACTGCCTATAGTAGCCCATGCTTTAGAAATGCAATTAGTGCATTCATGGTTTAAACTATTTAATTATATAGTTATAGCATGGGCTATGTTTCTGCTTGGCAATTGTGTTTTAAATTGTTTTTGATGGTTTATCATGCATTTTGACATAATACCAAGTTTTTAACCTATATTTTAGGATTTAAAAATGTATGTTTTATTAATTGAATTCAAGGAAGTGATGTCATGATCCAAAACTATAAAGGTAGTAATTACAAAATTTTTGTTTTATTGGCCTGATGAAGCCTATGGGTGAAAGCGCTTGCCAGATTATTTGTTCTAATAAATAACAATTTTAATATATTGCATTCGTGGACTGCATTATTGCCGCTTCATTGCTGCTTTATTTGGATATATAACTGAGCTACACACGAGCCTTGGTTTACTAAACAAAGAATTTGTTTGATTTGCTTTGCGGTAAAGTAAAAAACTGCCGGAACTTTTAAATTCATCCAGTTGGCGCCTTTTTCCAAGGTTTGATAGTATGTATTGCTGAGAAATTGATCTGCTACCCTCCCTATTTTAACTTTTGTTATTAACTGCTTTGTGTTAACGGGAGAGTTTTCTAAGCGGCCATCATTCTTTTTATTTTAATTTTAATTGTCATACTAATATGTTCATCAGTGACTTGCAACATGTATATGCACCTGTCCTGCACCCCTGTATGTGGATGCTTGCCTCTGACTCCTGTGTATTGCATAACACCAGGGTTTTTATTTTTCCCCACACACATTATATTGTCCACAATTTGCAACATTCTACCATGTGGCACAGTATGACTTTACAGTTGCATGTTGTCTTCATATGACTGTGTGCCGATGTGGCCCCTTTGACCACTGTCAGGTTCGATTACTAAAATTTTTCTTTACATTTGCACACCTTATGATGTTAGTTCTACACATCTTGATATTGTTTAAATTATACATCAGTTACACTGTAACTTTTCTTTACATGCCACTTCCACTTCCACATGATTTACCTTAAGAATGCAGTGTCACATTTTTGTATGGCACATTCATATTTATCATATTCCTAGCAAGTCATCTTAAGGTCATATTGCATTATATATGTTGTAGAAGTGTGTTCGTCACTATTATGATGATGTGACATTTTTTTCCTGCACATGTATTTCCATATTTCTACCTCCACACATGTGGAGGATAGTTGTGTTACATATTGAGGCCATGACATCTGTTTCCAAATGTTTGAATGACTGCACATGTGAGGTTCTTCAAACATTATTTTATGAAATACTGATCCAGCAATGTTTATGAAATGTTTGCAACTATTGTACCATACTGTATTATGTGCCTCATTTAAAAACAAATGTGCCTTACATGTAATTGCACATGCATTTCACACACAATGACCTTATATACATCATATATGACAATGCATAGCTGATTTTAATCAGTGCTTTTTCCATGTGATGTGCTACTGCCCACATTGCTATATGGATGTGTGGTAGTCAGCAGCAGCTATCACAGCATATGTAACCCTTATGTCCTATACACATGTTTCACAATGGCTATTGTGCAGTAAGTGTTCTGTACATGACCAGTCGCATTCCAAAATCCACATTATTGCTTTCATATAAGGAACAAGTTTGTGTACCTTTTGATTGCAGTTGCATGGCCAGTCTGCAGATGTACTATGCTGTAACATCGGGTTCCATTTCCTTAGGTAGCTGATTCTTGTGTTTACCACATTTGCAGTACAGTGACTTTGTTGTACATTCCCCATGTTTATGTTATGTACAATGAACATATGACCTTATTTGGCCATCATGGTCATAGTTCTGTCTTTGTGATGATCTGTATGACACATCCCATTATTGATATATAGTTGACATTGTGTTGCCAAAGTAGGCTCACATCATCCAATGTGCATTACATAGAATCATAATAAAAACATTATCCATGCTGTGCTAGCATAGCATGGATGGTAAACATGTACAAGTGTGTTGTACATGCATCAGGAATTACTATTGTCCACAAAATGCATATTGTGTTCTATCATTTCAATAGCAGATACTTGCAATTTCCTGTGTTTGTATGGTGATCCTGTTTTCTCTTGCTGGAGTGTTTTGCTGTTACCTTGACACTAACATGTAAAAAACACACCTATTAGAGTGCTGCAGAATAGTGGACTAGTGAATCCAAATCAGTCAAGTAGCCATGGGTGTGGCGTGTGCTCCTATGTTCGCTAATTATGGCAGAATGGGAAGCTCAGTTCATCTACAGTAGTAGTTTCATTAACTGTTGGTCCCTATATACTAGATTTTTGGATGATATATTCCTTTTATGGAATGACACTGTGGATAAACTGTAGGAATTCCTATTTTATATTAAAACACTGTGGATTATTTGTCTTTTTCCTAGACTTATGATGATCAGGTAATACCCTTTTTGGACATGGAAATTAGGCAGGATACAGTCAACAGAAAGTTCATTTCCAGCATTTACGTAAGGCAACTTTTTCAAATTCTTACCTTCATTTTTCAAGCTGGCACTCCCAGCACCAGAAAAAAAGTGGTTGTTAAAGGACAATTGGTGTACCTTGCCAAAATGATTTGTGAAACTGATGTTTTTCATGTTGAATGTGATAGTCTGATTGTAATATTTTATGCTAGAGGCTATCCAGGTGAATTTTTAATTGAAATTAGAAATTAAGTTATCAGCAAACGACAGCGGGGCTCTATTTTAAACCCTGTAACAGGGGAAGTTCTGTAGTTCCTACATGTAAGGCTGACATTAATAGGATCTCTTTTATTTCCACCTTTTCCCTAGACAGTAATGCTATTTTAGATTGCATTAAAAAGAACTGGAAAGTGATTTTGGTTGATCACAGTTTGACTGAAAAATTGACTACAAAACCATACTTTACATATAAAATGGACAAAGAAGGAATGGGACAAGTAAGTGTGGTCCATCTTCTCAATGTACACACATTATTTGTGGGGACCAGTTTTCTATACAAGGAAAAATATACACTCTTAATGGTTGTTTTAATTGTGGTACAAAGAACATAGTAGACGTAACACAATGCACAATTTGCTTCACATTTTATGGATGCAAAACCTCATAGAGGTTTAGAGACCCCATTTACAAACACATTTTGGATATCAAAAAAATCAACTAATATTATGGAATTCATTAGTCATAAATTTAGTTTCTTTATAATTTATCAAGTCCCAGCTGACCCCCAGGGTCGAATAATTGATGATCATCTAAATTTGAGGGAAGTTAAATAGCAGCATTGGCTTAATGCCACAATATATCCTGGACTAAATGAGACATGTTCTTTGAATCCAGTTTTAAAATTAAGACATTTTAAGGTATTTTAATGGGTGTCTCCTTTTTCAACTATTTAATTCACTGATTGTATTCACTAATGTTATCAGTTTTAACATCATGTTTTTTTTTTTTTTTTGTAGCATATGATTTTTTCATGTAACTCTTGTGGTACATATGTATGTTTTCTACTAATGATTGTTAGTTCTAATGAAGCTCAATAAAAGGTGGGACAAAAGCATTCAACTTCTTTAATAAATGATTTTAATTTGACTGATTTGAATTTACTATTGTGGTATTCTGCAGCACTGTAACACTTGTGGTTTTCACAGTTTGTTTTGCTTGTCTGGGTTCTCAGAACACTAACATGTATTTCAGTAAATTTTGAGGGTTGCAGTATTGTTTAGTGGACAGCTGTTTGCCATGTCTAGAACTGTAAACCTAGGGCATATGTACAGCGACAGGTGTGTGATTCTATGCTTCAGCGTCATTTTTGACAGGTACTGCTCCAGACACTATGTGGTAATTCATTCTTGATCGATTTGTAAGGCATTAACACACAGTTGGCAGTACCTCAGCAATGATGTAGTTACTGGTGCATTACTTTTAATTTGTTAGAATGATGGAACAAGTGAAGGGTATACTGCTACTGCTTCCATGATTTGATAACTTCCCATGAACTCTGCTGTGCTGTCTGCATGTTTATTGCCTGTGTGCCATATTCTACCCTTTTTATTCTGAACTGCAGTGTGCTTTTTATCTAGTGTGCTTGTTTCTTCCTGACTCATTTGCCTTAAAAAAACAAAACATACTGGGGCCTCTTCTAAAATAAATAAATAAATAAATAAATAAAACAAACAAACAAACAAAAAAATGCACATTTACCACAGCCCCTCCTTCTGACATTCATTTCCCTTTTTCCATGTTTGTCAACCATATTATCCTCACTCTTCTTCTGCCCTGTATACCCCACTCCATTGGGTGTGTGTATTGACTGGGTTACACCAACATGCCCCACTTAACAGATTATTATTCAGATACACAAGTAATACAATACTGCAATTTTGACTTTTTAATGTCCTCAGTAACTTGGCGGAATCTATAATATTCCACAACTGCATATAATTACGTATTCATGTACTAACATGTTATTTGTATGCACTTTGACTGCATGCTAAGAATACTCAGTTGTCCCCTTTATTCAGTGCCATCATCTCCATTAACTGTAACATGTACACATGTCATTTTAAAACCTATATGCCTTTTCCAAAGTGGAGTGCAATTTCCTTTGCAGTGTTCCTTTGCCATGTGTGGTCTTGATTTAGCCTTTACAGTAGCATTTATCTAAACACATTTCTGCTCTTTATTTTGATTCTCAGCAAAGACTGTTCACCTATATGCTAATTACACACTGGGTTTCATTTATATATTACATTGTTTATCAGGATTCCTATGCTTTAATTGGCAATTGCCACACTGCTGTGCTGATTTGTTGGGTATGTCCGTCTCACTCTTCATCTCTCTCTTTATCTGTCTGTTTGAGTATTCTAAAATGTATAATTTAAAACAAATGACTAGAAGGTGCAAACTGTGCAAGTTAATAAAGATCTGAGAAGCCCATATGTCTTGAACTCAGCCCTTGTGGTCACAGTGCCATTTCTTTTCTCAGAAAAAAATGTGCTTCCCTTATGTATGTGTGACCATTCATTATTCCATATATATTACATAAAGCCATAGTATAGTTAGTACGGGTCTATATTATAACATCAAAGTTCAAAAACTTTGAATGTTATAATATCGAACCCTTTAGTGCGAAAGCTGAGAATAGCGAAGCCTCGAAACATCGAAATTTTACCTAGGGTAAGATTTTGGTGGTCTGTGGCTTCGCTATTTACAGCAGTGTGGTGCAATGGTTATGGACCAGGTTTAGGGAAGTGAGTGAATGGAGGTTACGGATTGGGTTCAGGTAAGTGTGGTGCGATGGTTACGGACCTGGTTAAGGTAAGTGAGCGAACGGACTGGGTTAAGGTGAGTGTGCGGTAGTTAGGGACTTTAAGGTTAGGGCACAGATGAGGTGAGTGTGCGGTAGTGATAGACTTTAGGGTTAGGGGCGGGTTAAGTGAGTTAGTGTTAGGGCGCAGGTCAGGTAAATGTGCGATTGTGTGGACGTGAGGGTTAGGGTGGGGTGAGCTAGGGTTAGGGAGTGGGTAAGGTGAGTGTGCGATAGTTAGGGACCTTAGGGTTAGGGTTGGGTTAAGGTAAGTGGGTAGCTAGAGGTGTATGTATGGCTTAGTGTAGGGTTTTGTGAAGTGCATGTGTGCAGATTATTTATTTTGGTGTGCTTGAGTTGTGTGTATGTTTGTCGGAACAGCAAATTTTTTCCCTGGGAAATTTGTTATTCTGACTGTTCGGTTTTCTGGTGTTTCGATTAAATGGGGTCGATATTATAACATTCGATGTTTTTAGACTTCGATTTTATAATATAGACCCAGTTAATACGAACTATTATATAAATATTGTGGCTGGCTAATTGGCAAGTATTCATTTTCTAATCATATTTTGTTCATAAGTATTTCAGTTTCACTTTCAATACAGATATTATACCATGACCCCCCCCCATTAATATTCCAAAACGTGCACACTGATTGGCCAGCGTGCACGTTGTAAATCGACTTTTACTAATGGAAAAAGGTCCAGTCACCTGGACTTTTTCCATTAGTATAAGTCTCTTTTAAAACACACTGTCTCGCTATGTTAAAAGAGTTTAACATAGCGAGACAGCTTTAAAATAAGCAACGGAGATCTCTGTTGCTTATTTTAAAGCTGTCTCGCTATGCTAAACCCATTTAACATAGCGAGACAGGTTTTAAAAAAAAAGCAAAGGAGAAAGCAAGATCTCCATTGCTTTTTTACTGGTTCGCTATGTTAAATGGGTTTAACATAGCGAGACAGCTTTAAAATAAGCAGCAGATCTCCGTTGCTTATTTTAAAGCTGTCTCGCTATGTTAAACCCATTTAACATAGCGAAACAGTAAAAAAGCAACGGAGATCTTGCTTTCTCCGTTGCTTCTGGCCACAGCTCTGATGTACTGCACAGGCATGCGCAGTACATCAGAACTGCCGCGGATACCAGACAGCTGCGGAAGGGCAGCAAAGAGGCATTATACAATGCCATTATTTAAGAAAAGTAATTATTTCTTTTCTTAAATAATGTCATAGTATAATAGCAATAACCCACGCCTGGGTGTGTGTAATGCGGGATTTACCCACGGTTGTCTTTGTTTGGTCCCTCGGGCTTCACCCTCGGGACCAAACCACGCCAAACGTGGGTAAATCCCGCATTACCCACACCCAGGCGTGGGTTATTGCTATATTAGCCATCACAGTTCAAAGTGGCAATGATATTATGTGCTTTATTTTCATCTTGTGTTATATTTAGGATATGCTCTGAAATTACCTCATGCTTACACTAGAATATTATAGCTTTCTTAGGTTTGTGTAGGCAAAGTAGGTATAACATTTTTGTTCAGCAGTGCAGTTTAGTATTTTGTAAACTGAGTGGAAACTCTGTGTCAGCAATAGATATTGTAACTAAAAATGAGAAAACAAGACATGTTGCAGTTAACCTTGAAGCAAAATATGGCTTTCTGAATTCCAAAACATCATGTCCCCTGGTTGCCATGGAAGCATCCACATAAAAAGAAATTAGAATCCTTGGGATAGCTACATTTGTTTCCCTGAAAATAAATATGTCATAAGGAAGAAAGATGTTTTTCCGTTCATGTGTCTGCATATGGTGTGTGAGTGTATGCGTCTGTACATACCTTTTTTAAGTTCATTTACATGTTTGATGTAGCTTTTGTGAAACATACTGAGAACAAGCTCTTGAGATGTGTGATGTTTATGCTGACCAACCCTGACAAAAAATATCTTGTTTCTTTCATATTAATTCAGCCTGTTTGCTTAAGAGAATTAGGTTAAAAGAAAGCGAGAGAGAATCAGATGGGAAGTAATTTGCATGAAACCCTAATAACCTTTTAGACCTTATCATTACTGTTACTAAATAGATATTTTTTATTTGCTGTCAATAACATAAATAAAGCTAACAATGAGCTCTTAGCAGGTGGTGTTACAAACACAATTTGCCCTTCCTGACTGAGATATTACTTGTTTTTGAATCTTTCACTAGGAAATAAATGAAGCTGAAAAGACCAGTTGGCCCCTTGTGAAGCATTTCCTCATATGTAGAAACCTTTTGGCACTGCACAGTACAGATGATATGATGAAGATTCTCCAAGTATGCCTGCGTAGGAAATGCTTTTCTAAAATCTTTGTGTTGCTTATCATTGCTGAGTTCCATTTGTAATTTGTATATGCTTCTAACAACACTTGATTGTAATGACTTCCTCTGCTTGATCTCTCTTTGTGCGAGAGACTGATGTCTCTTTTAAGTGCTAATTACTATGACTCCACTCATGTTGTAAATTATAGCCTCTGGTGAAAATATTTTGCTTTTTAAACTTCAAATGGAGCATACTCATTAAATATGATTTTCTGTTTTGGATATTCCATATCAAATTCTTACTCAGTCTTTCAAGGGTGAGTGAGAATAAAAAAAAAAGATTTTCCTTCTTATAAGCACAGCTGGCGGGAGATACCCTACATGTCACTTATTAAACCAGGCATCTTTCTTTGAAAACAGTCCTCGGAATATTGTTGCTATTGCACACATTCTGATATTAAACACATTTCTGTCTTTATTTGCTGCCCCAGCAGGGATTCACCAAGAAGCATTAAAATATTATAACTCCTGGTTGGTGTATGTAGGGGGTGATCAGACAAATGTGGCTTCTAGGAGGATTTAATTTCTCTTCTTCTAAGGAAGCAGTTGCTATCACATTATATCTGTGCCTGATTTTTGTATAAAGCCACTTCTAATGACTCAAAAAATGTAATGGAAAGTTGCATGAATGGAAGTTAAAAAAAGCAAGTTCTAGACAGTATGGAGCCATAAATGTCTGTATACATTCTGCAATACAATAATAAATGCCTGTATACATTTGGTAATACAAATTAGCTCTTGCACAAAGTGACTATGATGTGCAATGTGAACTTTTTTAGAAGTTAAAATCTATGAAGAGCTGATATCTCAAACGTTAAGAGTTCAGCATTTCATATTTTGTCATCTCTACTGAAACATCATTAGAAAAATTGTCCATATATCATGAATGTTATATGCTATTCCTTTGTTGATGTCTTTTGTTTGTATGTCTTTCTGTCTATTTATTCATAAGTGAAAAGAAATCTATGGATATGTTTCAGCAACAAACCAGGAAAACCCATTTGGAAACCCTGTCCCTGTGGAAAATGGGGCAGGGTTGACTCATCATAAGAGCTTGCAAGTCAGATACTCTTCTTGCAAAGGTCAGGGAAATCAGTAAAACTGTTTTACATGTTAATAACTTCAAGTCAACCAGATTAGCTGATTCAAATGGAGCAAGTGTTAGCTTCCGTAACATAAAATTAAGATTCTCAGGGAGGGACCACCAGTTTACTTGGTGGTCTCTTACGCAGAATCTCTTTCGGAACATATTGACATGAGACTGCTTTGAGAGGGGAGGATCTATGGGCATACATGCTATGTTTGTGTCTTTCGGCTTTTCCTGGTTAGGGGTCGCCACAGCGGAACTCCGGTCCGCTAATGATTGGCAGTAGATTTTTATGTGCTGGCTTGCCGGGCCTAACACACAACCTTCACCAAAGGAACGCCTTGCTATAATGACCAATACATGAAAATTGATAGAGGAATAAGAAAGGCTATAGGATAGTAACTCACACAAATATTGTTAAACCAGAGAACAACAAGCCCTGAATGGGTATTGGCAGAGCTTGATCCAGCACTGGGTGACCTAGCCAGTCACCTACGGCCTGGTGGCTAGGGGGCTGCCATGACGTTTAATTCTGAATTTAAAAAAATGACATATCTTCTTTAAGTAAGGGTGTTCTTCTTGAAGAATGCCCTCTGTTTCTGTCCATTCAGTGCAGATTTACAACCCTGCATTTGTTGACACATACACCTGCTGTTGCTTCTTCATTTCCACAAATGGAGTTGCATACACAAGACATTCCTGTCGCTTCTTCTGCCCATGGAAATAGAGCTGGCAAGACAGATGAACTGAACATTCCATCAGTAAGGAGTGTGTAATGCCCTAGTTAATGTGCTCAAGCTTAAACCCTGTACCTTAGTTATATGAGACAAGTGCCTGAATCCTCTACAAAAACTACCAGACAACACAAAAAATATTACCTTTGGTTCATTTTCAAGGAATTGTGAGTTTTAGTGCATTTTCAATGAATTATGTGCTTCAAGGCAAGAAAAGTTTATTGCTGCTCATGCTAAGTCAGTTTTCAATGTGCAGTCGTTTTGTTTTGCTAATGGTCAGCACTGTTTGTGCTACAGATTTTGCAAGCAGTGTTAGTAGCACAGCAGGTAGCATACGTTCTTATGATTCAGAAAAGTGTGTGTTCTGCTCCTGCAATATGTAGATGGATTGCTGATACTGTGTTGTACTTTAAAGGGGTGGGGTGCTGCAGTCTTTCATGTGTCCTCTTATGGATGAGATGCTTAGTAACTATGAACCTGCTGTCAGTTTACCAGCCATTCCCTATTGCAATATTACCAGCTTACCAGTCTTTTCAATGTAACATTCTTCAAGGGCAACAGGCACTGAATTGGTAGATGAAACACTGAAATATAAAGTTCTTTGCCAGCAGCAACCTCTTTATTAGTTGCATATCTCTTTAATGTACAATTATTCAGATGGCTTTTTTTTCTGGAGAGATTGTGCATATTGACTCATATGGATAAATTGTAATGACAGACATTTGAGTGGCCTTTTATGGTTTTAATGTTCTGAAATGGGCAGTTTTGTCATTATTGGTTCATACATTTTGTTTCATTCCTTACTGGAGAAAGTGAAACACTACAAAT
Source organism: Protopterus annectens (assembly GCF_019279795.1). Classification (NCBI taxonomy): domain Eukaryota; kingdom Metazoa; phylum Chordata; order Ceratodontiformes; family Protopteridae; genus Protopterus; species Protopterus annectens. Next base: position 1,879,030,153 of record NC_056739.1, read on the forward strand.
TTAAAACCCATTCTAACAAGTGGTGCTGTATTATACAAGGAATATGATTTAATATAATCAGGAAAATGAATCAAAGAACACATGCGTGCATGCATGGCCCTAAAAATGTGTGCAAGGCAGCTATGTTATGAAAACAACCCAAAGGTAAACTTAATGCGCCACTGGCCAGATGCATTTTCTTTGAATGTGGTTTTCAATAAGGGTTGCCAGATTTATAGAAGGACAGGTAAGGACAAAAAAAAAGGTCTTTCATGTGGAACTGCCCGTTATTCTGCATTAAACAGAAGTGGCTTTGCTCTGTAATTTTTTGATTGGCTTGTATCCCGACATATGACCCAATCAAAAATCGCACAGCAGAGCCTCTTCTTTTCGATGAGTAATAGTGGGCTTTCTTTGCCGGGATTTTAAGAGCCAGTGCAGGACTTGGGATTGGTTTGCTGATCTCAGGACAGTCCCGCTGAAATAGGGGCATCTGGAATCCCTGGTTTCAATGCTGTTTCAATGAATGTGAATTTCAAGGGCAGAGAAGTTTACTGTTCGAACTGAATCTCTTTTCATTGTGAGACTGTATTGTTTTGTTTAGCAAATGGCTATCGGTGTTTCTGCTATAAATGGCTGCTGGGGGGTGCTGTGTGTGGGGGTCCATTACCCTACCTAGGGCTCCATTTGATCATGATCTGGGTCTGGGTATTGGGTATGTTATTAGCACTAACTAGCATTAGCTAGAATACCTTTTCAATTTGCTAATATATGATTTTTTAGTAGCAGGCGTTCTTGCCTCTATTAGTATATCCTGCACATTCTTAGTAAATAGGTGCCTGAAAAGAATTAATATGTTGTCAGCAAGGCAGTCAACTGATAATGATTGATCTCAGAATGTACTGAACAACCCTGTTCTTGGGTGAGTAGATTCAGTCTGTGCCCAAGCGTGTGCTAATTACACCTGGATATTTCTGAAAGAAGGGAAAACTACAGTTGGCTAGGACAGAAGGGAGTCACCACAATGATCTTGGGGGATTTATTCTGAATTTTCAGAAGTACCCTGGATATTAGTGGAGAGGGTGGAAAAGTATAAAAGAACATTCCTGTCCAAAGAAAAGAAAAGGCATTTATCTTCCAAGCTTTTTTGCACAGAGTCCTGGAATGGAGTCTTGTTATTTGATTGTTCAAAGAGGGGGGAAAAAGGTTTACATGAGAAACTCTCCCATATGATTTAAATGTTGGAAGCCCCTGATATAGTTTCTATTCATAAGGGTCTGCCCTGGTCCTGTTCACTTTGTTTGCCACACAATTCTGCTCTAACAGATGCCTGTAGAGTAAGATTATGCTGTGAAGTTATATCATAAGCTAACATGGCAAGTCTGCAAAGTGGGTACAACCTGGTACTCCCTTGCTTGGTGATGTACCACATGACTGTCTGAGACCACTTGAAGAGGTTCAGGGGGCCAAAGATGATTCAGAGAGTTTCAGAGAGTTGAGTGCTTGATCAGGGCAAGTGTCTCCTTCATATTTTTGGGTTTGCATCTGGCCTTGGTGTCCCACACCCCTGCACTTTCTTCCTCGTGAAACTGCTCCCAAAGCAAAATGCAAAGCATCTGTGGTGACTGACTTCTTGGGGGCAGAGAGGGAGAATGGGGTACCTAGATATAAAGATACCTGTTATCTCCACCCAAACATTTCTCTTCTTACATACCCCCTGCTCTGGGATTTGAAAAGATGAAGGCTGTTGAAGCTGGGAAGAAAGGGATTTCAGATACCACTATATCTTTCTCATGTGGAGTCTTGTCAGGGGTATCATGAGAATTATAGATGCCAAGAGACACAAAATACTAAGGTATTTCCTTGCAATGGCCAAATTCTGAGTTGAACATCTTTGAAGCAAATCTAAATAAGGATATATTTTTTTTCATGTAGAAGAAAATCTCTTTGAAATGAGGTATCTAGCTGACATTCCAGAGAAAAAATAGTGTGTAAGGGAGTCAAGAAAGACTCTAGCTTGTGTAAGATATCTCTCACCCAATAGAGAGATTCCTGACATTAAAAAAAAGACTCTGCAAAGATAAGCAAGTAATTTAAATGCAAAAAAATGTGAATATCATGTAGCCTGCAATGAACTGTTACTGGAGCTAATAACTTTGTGAACTCTCTTTGTGCTGTGGATAGTCCAAAGCTTAAGGTAGAGAAATGATAATGTAATCCTGACATACAAAACCTTAAAAAAATGTCTAAAGTCTGTATCAACAGGGATGTCACGATACACATATTATACGTCTAGAGTTACCAAGACAATTGAAGGAGGAATAAGAGGGAACAGATTATGAAGTGACATCATTTTGACTCAGGGCATTATCACAATGAGGTTTAGGAAAGAAAGATACAGAACTAGTCGTGAATCATTTTCTTTCTTTGGGACTAGGGACATCCTTGAATAAAAAACTCTTCCACACTTGGGAAAGAGGAACTGGTTCTATCAGTCCTTGGGACAGCAGTTGACGAAGAACAGGTGGAAACCAAAGAGTCTCATCTGAAGCATGAGGAATGACTCCCCTGGAAAGTAAGAATTTCTTTCCACTGCCATCTATAACCTTTACATATGATATCCAGAACTCATTTGTCTGAAGCAATCTGTTGACAAACAGAAAAATGGAGATTAAGATATTCTGGAAGAATAAGGGGGTGAGGGTGGGAGTGTGTCACAAGGTCTCTTGAACAGTCATTCAGACATATTGGACTGTTCATGTTTTTTGGAGGTTATCAGAGACTTCTTTTTGGAATAGCCTTGCCATTCCTTCTTAAAAGTCTGCCTACCTGAATTCTGTTGAGATGGTTTATTCTGTTTTCTGCCAAAAAAGGAAAAGGAGAAAGAAAATCCCTTGGAAATTTTGGAAAAAGAGAGCTGAAAAAATCTTTGAGATTCCCTGGATCAGCTTGCCCCTTTCATCACACCTTTTGATCACCTCTGCAGCAGAGGGGTGAAGAACTAAATCTCTGTCCAAGTGAGAATTTAAAATCTCATTTTTAACTGGAATGTTCTGAGAATGGAGCCATGCAAACCTCCTTAGAAAAATACCAGTGGCCATAGCCCTGGAGAAAGTATTAACAGAGTTATAGACACACTGCAATCAATAAGTAGTGACCTGTGAAAAAGAAGAAATTAAGTTATTTGATGCAGATTTTTCCTCACAAGAAGAAATTGCAGATAAACATTCCTCATACTTTCACAACTTGTCAGTGCAAACTTTAACGTATGAGCCTGAAAATTCAAAATGATGAAAACCAAAGTTGTAGATGTATATACTTTTCCCATAGTGATTAACAGTTTTCCCATCCTTATCAGAAAGAGTAGGATTGTAATTAAATTAAGTGCTTAGCAGCAGTGGGATCAACTAAGGCTGCAGCTGCTGGGTCAGATTTGGGAACAGAATAAACAATTTAAAGGACTGAGGAATTTTATGCATTCTATATGCCTTTTTAGGGGCAGCTGGCTGATTAACAGGAATATTGCAGGCAACAGCACACACATATCCTCCGAAGCTGTCAAAAGATGAGGAATGGGTGTAAGTTATGGAAAATCCTTCTGTAACAGCTCATAGTATTTTCTGAGGGACTGAGAGACCGCAGTGTTCTTTCACTGAACATACTGGCGCATTCTAGCAATAGTCTCAGAGTAAAAAGAAATCCCAATAGGAAGAGTCATAAAATGAGCTCTCCTCTGAGTCTGAATCAGAAACTTGAGGAAAAACCCTGAATCCATCCCTGTATTTTCCAGCTCAGATTTAAAACCTTGAATCTCTTCAGGAAAATAGAAGGTCCTCTTTATTTTACCAAAAACTGCTTCACAAAAAGGATAAATAGTCTGAATTAAACCCTGAGTCCGACCAAGTAAACTACTCCTGTCTAAAGAAATGTGAGTAAGAGTAGACGCATACTTTGTTTGATGTTTCTTTTTGACAGGAAAAATGGGGACAGCCACGTTACTGAGGGCAGCAGTTGCTTCCACAGGGATGAGCACAGCACACTAGAGGGATCTGGGGTAAAAGATGAGTGGTCTGAGGTACAACAAATGGCCAGAGCAGAGTCCCTCATCTGTGGCTGAGGCAAATTTGTAGCCTGCTGTGGTGGCAAAGGCTGTTTGTTTAGCTTTTTCTTTTTGTGGCTGCAAAACAGACTGACCATGGGACTGGTAGTCTGCTCTACGGTCAAGCTGAAAATGGTGCTTCTTTCCCAGTGGAAGACAAGCAGCCAATGCTTGTGAAACTACCAGTCCACAAAAGTTACTTTTCATTTTTTATACAGAGAAAATACAGTAAAATCACCTTAAAACACTATGCCCCAGCAAGGAAAAATGAATCCAGTTTCTCCACAGAAAAAAATGTGGCAATGGTCCCCAGGTTTCTAGGAGACCTGGTTCTTTTAAGTGTGGAGCTTGCTTTCAAGGTAAATTTATGTATAACACAGAAAACGTTTATTTGGAAGTCAAAGGGATAAACATCAAGTCTAGGAATCATTACAATTTCAATAGTAAAGGAGTAATTTATTTGGCTTGTTGTCAAGCCTGTCCCTGCTTTTATATAAATAAAACAGAGCACACTTTGAAGAATAGTGTATATGAACATAGTTATGCAACTGAACATAAGATTGATACAAATGCCCTATATAGACATATCAAGGTCTGTACTAGTAGTTGATTTTACATTTTTTGTTTTAGATCAGGTTATAAAGGATACAAGGGGTAGATCATGGGAGACCAGTGTTGAATACATGAACTTTGCTGGCAGCTATAATTAGATGCTGGTTCTCCCCCTGGTCTCCATGATAACATTTCTAGTTCCAGTTCTAAGAATGCTAGCAGCGAAGCTCTAGTTATGGAGCTTATGTGATATTTTTTTTCTAGTTCAGTCATATTTATACTTTGATATTTTTATATATTTTTACATTTTTATATACATACAATTTTCAGTGATACAGATTTTGCTTATAAACTTGTATGTATTTTGTATTTTATATCATTAATTTGTGTGATATGACTTTAAAAAAAATAACTTTTGGGTGTGGGCCACCTTGATTTTTTTATCATAACTGGGCAATTTAGATCATGTCACAGCTTATGAAGTTATATAATGGCTTTGTCTCTAAGATTGTTCTGGTGAAGTCTTATATTTTACAGATAAAAACACTCAGCAATAAATTATTTTACTACAATCCTGGTGTTTTGGTATTCAGCTCACTTTGATTGCATTTGGTTGTTTTGTGTGCTGGGCCATCATCATTTTATGTTTTGTTTTTTTGACAAATCAATAGTTACAAAACTGTCATTATGATGTTCTCAGCTTCACTGAGCTAACCTAACTCCATCTCTTAGTCATTGCAGACCTAAACATAAATTTTATACCAAATGACAAGGAGCAAAAGTACCTAGGAGTAACATTTACTTCTTTAATAAATTTCATTACATATACGTATAAAAATATTGGACAAGATATTGTCACAGCTAAAACTTTGCTATAGACTCTCCACAGAATCACGCATGCCTTTAACCAAAGATGTTATAATTCTTAAGACTAAATATGCCTTCACTCTCTTATATTGCACGCTGAAAAGAATATGCAAAGAATACAAATAATTGAAAAGGAATGCTCATTTTTCACTGTTTCCAGGTTTTAACAACCACTACTGCATTCTGTAAGAAAAAGCCATGTGGCTGCCAGTCACAAGCAGAATCACATACTTAACAGACCCTGTTATATTTAAAATCTTTACAAAGCATTGTTGTATACCACTAAAAAGATTACTCCAGATCAAAGATCAACATTACTCATTCAGGAATAGCCAAAATAATTCAATCATGTTGAACATGCCTGGATTCAAACTAACTATACATTAAAAAGCTTTATCAAGAATCAGACCGATACAGAATGAGCAACATTCAAATATAAGAAAATGTTCAAACTATTTAGGTATTCAAACAAACTATTAAGCAACATTTATAAAATGAATTTAACTGCAGCCATTTAGATTACACTGGCTGAGATACATGCTAAATACTTCACAAAAAACTTTATATTATTGAGTCAAGTAAGTTTTAGACTTTTAAAAAAAGTCTGTTGTGATTGTGGCTATATAACTTTATAACCTTAAACTATGTTTTCACTCAAATACTAAATAAATGAAAAAATCAGCTACATGTACCCAGTATAATTATTGTGTCTAAAATGTAGTTAGGCTTTATTTGAATAGTTTCTTCTTCAATTGTCATCTTACATACCAAATGTTGAAAATATGATTATATGTATTGTAACTTGTTTAATTTGTATATACCTAATTTGTTTTAATTGTCATTTGTTTATCATCTTAGAAGTTATGTAATATAATGCTATTTCTTCCACTGCTCTGCATTGCACTGTTACTATAATTGTTGCTTATAGGCTGGTGTCATGGCTAAAAAGGGTCTGAGAATCAGTTTAGCTACCTGCCTATCAAATACAAGACATATATAAATAAATACTTGCATAAATAAATGAATATAATGCAGAATTTAAAATGCAGAACACTGCAAACAGGCAAGTACAAGATAGGCGGACAGTAATTCAAATATGCAGATTTGTATGATTATGTTTCCTGCCAATGGCGGGATTGTGTTAGTTGCCATCTTGGCAAAATCATGGATGTCTGTGTCTTTAAAACAGCTGAAATTTCATTTGTCTAGAACATCTGCTGAATTCTCCTTCATAGAGCTGTCACTGGATATATTATTGCTGGAGAGATATAAATCACCGTGTCAGAAGGATGTTTTCTGTCCAAATTACCTAGAAAGAAGACTAGAAAGGATTTGGCATACCTATTTCAGCTTTTATTTTGTCTTACATGTATGAAGTAGGCAATATTTAAGTTAAACTATATATATGCAGATATTTCAAATCTCAATACACTTTGCAATGGCAGGCCACTTTGACTCATCTATATATAGTACTTGGTTTTGTTTAAAGTGTGAGGTAAAAATCATTGGTTTCTTTTTAGACTGATTAAAAACAAGCTTGTAAGCTAAACTATTTAAAGACAGCTATAAAGACACATAGAAGAAAGTGTATTGATTTCCATCTCAGTAATATATGCTATCAGTACAAAGACCTCTGAACAGAAGATGATGTTAAGTCTATGACATTTCATGGTCAGGGTATTTAAAATATATAAAATAAAAGTTGTCCAGAAACTGACATGTGAAAAACAGTAGTCAGACTAGATATATTTCAGGAAGTTTGATTCATAAACCATTCCCTTCCAGAGAACTGCCATAGTATGTAATACTGGGCTATCACAGCCCAAAACAAAAAATGACCTGACTTCTGAAAAAGTCTTGCTTGGCTTATCATTTTGAAACTCTTAGTTAATTCCACAGTGTTACACTTCTGAGGTTGCCTTTGCATATTTTAGAGAGAATACAGTCATTAATGTGATCAAAACCTGATAATGTCAGACTGCATTTCAGCTAAAAGGTCATATTTTTACATTTTTTGAACATAGACATTACAGTATGTTGGTTTCACTAAGATGTACACATGTAGATCTGTAATTCTCTCAGATCATGTCTGTTTAATATAGGCAGGCTTGTCTTAATGATTCAAGTGATTTCTTGGATAAAGGAATATACCAATAGGTGCAATATTAAATGCAAGTCAAGGAGCTACATAAAATTGACATCATTATAAATTTTATTTAAAGTACATAAGGGTTATCTTATTATGCCAGCTACTAAGTAGGGCAGGACCAGCTCGAATGTCACACTGATGGGGGAAGGGATGTGAATTTAACATGTGTACCAATAACACTTTGTTTTACAGCACGATAAACCACTTCCATGCCTGGTAAAAAGTATATATATATTTAGAAAGCTTGTGAGGAAATTATTACTCTATTTTTGTTTTACTTGGATCCCTTGTCTGTGTACTTAATAAAGGATTTTTGACTGGAAACAGACTGTCTGCCTTGCTTGGATTACTTTCGAATACTTAATAATGTTGTACTATTATATATTTTCTATTATTATTTTTTGTTTTGTTTTGTTTTGCCTTAAGACGAGTTTAAGTTTGCTACTTCTACTACTATTGTCTGATCTGATTAATATACAGTGATTAACTAGAGATATATGGACTGAAAATATTCCACACAGAGGACTTTTAAGAGGTACCACATCATTATAAATTTTATTTAAAGTACATAAGGGTTATATTATTATGACAGCTACTAAGTAGGGCAGGACCAGCTCGAATGTCACACTGATGGGGGAAGGGATGTGAATGTAACATGTGTACCAATAACACTTTGTTTTACAGCACAATAAACCACTCCCATGCCTGATAAAAAGTGTATATATATTTAGAAAGCTTGTGAGGAAATTATTACTCTATTTTTGTTTTACTTGGATTGCTTGTCTGTGTACTTAATAAAAGATTTTCGACTGGAAACAGACTGCCTGCTTTGATTGGATTACTTTCGAAGACTTAGTAATGCCGTACAATTATATATTTTCTGTTATTATTTTTTGTTTTGTTTTGTTTTGACTTAAGACGAGTTTAAGTTCGCTGCTTCTACTACTATTGTATGCTCTGATTAATATACAGTGATTAACTAGAGATTTATGGGCTGAAAATCTTCCACACAGAGGACTTTTAAGTTACCAATCATACTGTAATCAACTTGTAAAGATTTTGTTTGACCAATAGGTGCTAGACTCGATGAGGACTAGAAAACCACATCATTTCGCTAGGAAGTCAAATTGAAAATTATTCTCTCGCCACTGATTGAAATCACAATGCAAACTTGATTGCCTAAGGATGATAGTCAAAGACTGGCAGATATATTCTCCAAACAATCAGAACCCATTTTCATGCTGCTGACTTCAAACACTTAGAATAAATGCATTCGCTTCTATCATGTCAAGCTATGATATATGTGACAGATTGTGTTACATGCAGAAGTTTCTATATAGCTGAAACTAACAGAAATCATTAATGTACAACTGTGTTTGTGTGATTATGAATGAAAGCATCAGAAATGCGTTGTACAAATATTCTATTATGATTGGGAACTTAATAACGTTTAACTCAGTGTGCTTGATCATGTTCAAATTGGCTTTAGAGGAGGTCTCTAGTGATAATGACTTAATTTGCATGGAGGTAATTTGGCAGATAAAATTAGATCTTGGATACTACCAGGACTGAATGCACCATAAAATGAAAAATTAAAAGAAAGAAGATGAAAAGATGCTAATGGGAATATTTTATATGAAAAACATAGGTGGCATTGTTTTATTTATAATTCATTGTATAATACATGATTTGACCACATATTTTGAATGTCATATGGTCGCCTCACAGTAAGTCGCTGTCCAGTTCGATTCTCAGCTAGAGCGTCTTCTGTGTGGAGACATGCATGAATGGGCATACCTTCGTTGAAGGTTGTGCGTCAGGGCTGGTAACTCGGCACGTAAAAATCAACTACCAATCATTAGTGGACCAGAGTTCTGCTGTGGCAACCCCTAACTGGGAAAAGCCGAGAGACACAACAACAACAACATGCTTACTTTGGTATATAAGCATTTGCGTACCATTGTTTTTTTTTTCTTTTCTTTTTTCTGATGAGGTCTTCAGAGTTTAAACAAAAGTGCTAACCCACCTTTATTGTATTTATTACATTTCTATTAAACAGGTTTTTATAAGGATTTGAAGCTATTTTTTCTTTCTTTCTTTCCTTCTTATATTTTTTTAATTTTCTTTCTACCCAGTTTTTAAAATAATTTGGAATATTATATTGTTTAAATGCTAAATCCCAAACGAAGGAAGGTGGTCAGGAGTAAGAGGCTTGTGCCTATTCTTCTGAAAATGCGAAGTTACAGAACTGGACCTTTGAAATGGATCCAACTAAACTCAGCCTAATTTTAACCGCTTACTGATATATGTCACCCGCATCGAGGAAATGCTTCAGGTGCAGCCACTAAAATAGGTGAGCTTGAACATGTGACAGCTCAGGATATACTAACTTGGTAAAAAGCAGCTGCACAGATATATTGTTTTCTTTCTACAATGTGCTGTGCAGAGCTCACACTGGCTATATGATACAAGTGATCAAGTTTGCCTAAGTTTAATTTCTCCAGTTGTTTAGGTGTTTTGCCTATCTGGGCAGGAATGAATCCCATTTCTAAGTGAGGGCATACGTAAAGCTCACAAATGACAAGTGATCTGGAGAGTGGACAATGAAGGAAGGAGAATTAAGGGTGCTTAATAGTGGCTGCAGTTACGGATGCAGTCAAACGATGAAATTAATGAGGAAGGAACTTGAAAGGTGTAATAAGTGTTGATGGTCAGCTTCCTTTGGCATTTAGTAGGTAGTTTTTTTAGGCTATAAAGAGGTATGCAGTAAGCACTCAGCAGGTAGGACTGGTTTCAAAGTTATTGTCAGACTGTACCTAAACAGATGACAGCTGGATGACTCACTTCCAGTCTCCATACTATGCAGACCTAAGGGGAGGAGGGAGTGGTGAGGGAAAGGTAATCCATGAACCACCTGCCTTAGTATTGCAGGAAAACACAGGGAGAGTCCCACCCACAATTCAATCTGATTAACATAAGTTACATTATTCCTGGTGAATGAGTAAAGAAAGATATACGTATAATTTAAATAGAGTGACTTCAGAATTTGCATTCCATCCACCTCTTTATATGCTGCATGATCAGACTAGTACATGGTATTATAGGAATTCATATATGTGGCTTATGTGATCTGTGACAGGCTGCAATATCCACACAGCTTATATCTTACAGTTGCATGTGGAATAGGTGTTTGTATTGGGATGAAGGCAGCATCTCGGGTGCCAAGTATGGTCTGCATTAAATGAGACAACATTCAGTAGCAATAAGGATGGCCTGTGGGGAGATGATGTCTTCCTTCTAGAAGGAGGTGTATGAGCTTTCTCATAGCCCCTACCTTTATGCTTCTGTGAGCCAAGTGGTGGACCTTTTTTTGAAATTATTCAAGTGAGTGAAACTAAACCATTTTAACAGTTAAACTTACAGCAGAAGACGTATACATTTTCATTTCATTTACATAACTAATCTTTCAAACCAAGATGCTTTCTTCAGAGGTGAACTCTCCACCACCATTTTTCCCTTTTATGGGCTCCTTGGAGGACACTCATTTATTTTCTCTCAAGTACAACTTTAAAAGTGCATTGTAGGTGCACCTTGAAGGCAATCACTATGAGACAAATTATGTGGAATACTTTCACTATCACATTTCCAAAACTCTAAGCTATGCAGATGAAAGTGGTTTAGCCAACTTGTGTAAGTCTTCCTGGTTCTAATGACACGAACAGCATATATGTCTTATGTATTTATTTTATTTTTGTTTTGTTAGTTTGGTTTATTGTTTTTGTGAAGTTTTGTTTTTGGATACAGTAATGGAGAAGCAAGCTGGTTCAAGCTTTTTGATGTTGCCATCAGGGTTTACACTCAATGACACACCAGAAGGCTCTATTGTCGTAAATCAGGAAGGTCATATTAGTCAGCCTGTATCTTCCAATAATACGAGTATCAATGTGAGGTTTCAGAGGTTTGATGAAGCCCTATTGGGATGTTTAGCTCTGCCTGTGGATCCTTCTGGTGGAGTGGTAACTATGGGTACTGGCTGTATAGTCTCAAATTTAATAGATGCCTTTAAAGATTTGGAGAAGAACTTAATGAAATTGAAAAGACTGCAGTGTGGCAACCTTTATTTTGAAGGTTGTCTGCGATTACAGAGGGTGCAGAAAGGACTGAGGATCATAATCTTGTCGATTGGGAATGATATTCCCTCTGAATTTTTAGAGAAATGGGTTGCACTAAATGAAAAAGTAGGACTGCAGTATGTTGAGATATTAATTGATCTCAACAACAAGAAAATTGAGGAATTAAACATTGAAATTCGGTTGATCTTCTTTAAGTTGAAAGACAGCTTGTCCTCAGAGAATTTTGATTCAAAATTTACGCTCATGCAGGATAAGCTCATTAAAAAAAATGAGGTATTACATAAATGCAAAATGAAAAAGTATCATAGAGACTTGGCTGTTTATGAGGGAAGCAGAGACCAGAACCAATCAGCTGCCAGAGGTGTGTCCGATGAAGCATGAGGGTTGACTTCTGCAACAGAATGTGCTACTGGTGTTTCTGATGCTGCCGAATATTGCAGTACGCAGGTTAAAGTGTATTGCTGATAAAAATGAGAATATCTCAGCTAGAAGAAATTACAGTATAATTAACAACAATCAGGTGGCTAGCAGCTTAACTGAGAAGAACGGTAATGGGGCATTTTTTTCAGAAAGGCTCCAACAATCAGTTAATAAAAGTTTATCAGCAATATGGCAAACAGAAAAGGACATGGGCGCAAGTAACGTCCACTACAGCTCCAAAGAAGAACTGGAAAAATAAGGGCAATTATCAAAGGAAATAATAGGTACTGTCGACTTGTCTTTTAAAATTGTCAGTCTTTAAAGTTTCACGTTAAGTGATGAAATTTGCAATGTCTTAAACAAGGGCTGGAATTTTGTGCCAGCCAACAGAGCTGACAAATGTGATGTCATTAATTCACAAAGGGACATTATTAGAAAACTGAACGTCAAGTGTTTGTTTCCCAGTAGCAACAATGATACAATACTCTGAAGTCAGTAAAGCAGTAGGTGATGCTCCAGTGTTTCTACAAAAAAGAGGGAGACATTTAAAAAATCTTTTCCAGAGTAAATTGAAACCTGTGTATAATAAGAGTGTTAATCCAGGCATGTATGTGTCACACTTGTAATTTATGACATCTTTTATTAAGAGATGTCAACAAAGTACAGTGAATATAAAAAGTGTACACACCCCTGTAAAAATGTCAGGTTTTTGTCATATAAAAAATGAGACCACAATAAATAATTTCTAAACTTTTCCCACCTTTAATGTGACCCATAACCTGTAAAATTCAATTAAAAAGCAAACAAATCTGTTAGGGGGAAAAATATAAAAAAAAATGTACAATAAGCTGGTTGAATAAGTGTGCACACCCTTAAACTAATATTTTATTGAAGCACCTTTTGATTTAATTACAGCAATCAGTCTTCTTGGGTAGGAGTCTATCAGCATGGCACATCTTGACTTGGCAATATTTGTACTCTCTTCCTTGCAAAAGCACTCCAAATCTGTCAGAATGCGAGAGCATCTCTTATGCACAGCCCTCTTCAGGTCACCCCACAGGTTTTCTATTGGATTTAGGTCTGGGTTCTGGCTGGGCCATTCCAAAACTTTAATTTTCTTCTGGTGAAGCCATTCTTTTGTTGATTTGGATGTATGCTTGGGGTCATTGGCATGTTGAAAGGTGAAATTCCTCTTCATCTTTCTAACAGATGCCTGAAGGTTTTGGGCAAACAGTGATTGGTATTTGGAACTGTTCATAATTCCCTCCACCTTGACTAAAGCCCCAGTTCCAGCTGAAGAAAAGCAACCCCAAAGCATGATCCTGCCACCACAATGTTTCATCGTGGGAATAGTTCTTTGGGTGATGCGAAGTGTTGTTTTTGTGCCAAACATACCTTTTGGAATTGTGGCCAAAAAGTTCAACCTTGGTCTCATCAGACCATAACACATTTTCCCACATGCTTTTGGGAGACTTTATGTATTGTTTTGTAAATTTCACCCGGGCCTGGATGCGTTTCTGTGTAAGAAATGGCTTCCGTATTGCAACCCTACCCCATAGTCCAGACATATGGAGAATACGGGAGATTATTGTCACGTGCAGACTGCAGTACACAACCAGTACTTGCCAGAAATTCCTGCAGCTCCTTCAGTGTTGCTGTAGGTCTCTTGGCAGCCTCCCTGACAAGTTTTTGTCTTGTTTTTTATCAATTTATGAGAGAGGTCCAGTTCCTTGCAACTTCACTGTTATACCATATTTCCTACACTTTTTGATGACTGTCTTCACTGTGTTCCATGGTATATCCAATGCTGTGGAATTTTTTTGTACTCTTCTCCTGACTGAAACCTTTCAACAATGAGATCCCTTTGATGCTTTGTAAGCTTTCTGAAAACCATGGCTTTTGCTACAGCAGGCAACTGAGTAAATGTCAGGAAAATCTTACTAGGACAGCTAGTTTATTTGGGGTTAATCAGAGTGTCTTTAATTGATAGCAGGTGTGTACCCAAGAAGACTGAATGCTGTAATTAAATCAAAAGGTGCTTCAACAAAGTATTAGTTTAAGGGTGTGCACACTTATGCAACCAGCTTATTGTACATTTTTTATTTTTTTATATTTTTCCCCTAACAGATTTGTTTGTTTTTCAATTAAATTGTACAGGTTATAAGTCACATTAAAGGTGGGAAAAGTTTAGAGATGATTTATTGTGGTCTCATTTTTTATATCACAAAAACCTGGCATTTTAACAGGGGTCTATCCACTTTTTGTATCCACTGTATGTATCAGTGGTTTTAGTATAGAAATGAAGGGGAGATATTCTTGTAACTCAAGGTTTGATGTTTATTTAGTGATTTGTTTCTCTTGCAATTCATTTTATGTAGGGCGTACTACTAGGGAGTTGTAGAAGAGAATGTATGAGCATAAACATGGTGCAATAATGAAAGATGAAATAAATGCACTTGGGGAAACGTTATAAAGTTACTATGTGCAAAGTGGATTTTAAATTTTTAGTGTTAGATAATATCAAACATTTTGATAGTACGTTTAATGCTAAGGATGATTTAGGGTGGCTAGAGTATTCATGACAAGTAAGGTTGGATGCCCGCCACCCACTTGGCTTTAATGATAGGAAGACTTTGTTGCCTTCCTAAAAATGAAAGGACTAAAGCATTAATTTTTAGGTCATGTGATGATACTAATTAGTATTTAAATGTATGTATTTTAGAGCATTTTACAGTCTGATGAAGTCTTATGTTACAAGACGAAAGTGCTTACTGTTTAATGTTTTAAGAATATAAATATATATATATATATATATATATATATATATATACATTTTTTTTGCTTGTTTCCCTTTCCATCTTTTTATTTTATTTTTGTTTTGTTAGTTTGATTTAATGTTTTTGTGAAGTTTTATTTATTTATTATGTCTGCTAACTAGGTAAGTGGACTGGTACAGGACATTTTTCAGACACAATCTGGGCATTCAGGCAATCACAGTATTACATATATATTGAATAAATATGCAAAAAGACAAATGACTGAAAATCATAGTTTAGGCTATGCCTAGTTCAACAGCAAGGTACCAAAATAAGTGATGGTAAATATGAAGCAGTCACAAGAGAACCACTGAGATACTTAATGAATATAATATTAATGACAGTACTCTGAATTCTTTTTTATGAGAGTAGGCATGGAGTGAGTAGCAGGTATATGAAAAGGGTTTTTGGTATAGCACTGTTCAAGCCATTAACCTCATACTTGGTATGAAGTATGAAGGGTAGAAGAACATTGTCTACATAGTTAGCAAATGATTCTGGCAAGCCCACTTCGGACACTACTTTCTTTTTGGTGAGTGCTTATATGAATGCCTAGTGCTCAATCTAAAGTTGGGTCCATAAACAAATTAAGACCACTCTGTCATACCCAAAATCATTGTCATGTACCAGATGGTTTCCCATATTCCTCATGGCACAGGATAGATCATTTGCATGGACATATGGAAATAATAATGTATAAGCAGTACCTTCCATATAATTTAGAAGAAGGAACATCATCAGTTTGAACCCATTAGTTTTATTTGAAAAAACAAGCCACATATCTGACCACTGCTTCCTGCTATTATAAAAAGATGCCAGAATGTCTGTAAATGTGTTTATGTTCATTTTTTGTTATACATGATTAATGCATACATGCTTATATATTTTACAAACACTTGTATTTTAAATACATTTTATGTTAGAATGTGTCTCTTGCTGGAATATTGTTGGTTTCAATCAATACTAGTAATGTTTTCTGAAACTTTAGTAGATTTTATTTATAGGTGTCCCTATATTCTTCATATACCTTGGAGTAAATCACGTTTTCATTGTTTCCAGTGAAGTTAAAAATGAGTAGCATTATAGACGTTTATTAAATATTTAAAATTCAGGACTGAGTCTTCTAGAATGTTACATTCATGAAGTCTCGTGTTTGAAGCTTATATTCCAATAGAAAAGTGACTAGCAGATTAACAACAATGAAAATGTCCAGTTATGGTAGAGCTAAATCTGACTTGCTAAAAGAATGACTGGATTTCAAGTATAAATTTCACACAGAGTATATAAAGCATGACTAATATGCACTGTCACCTGGAAGAAATGTTGTTAAGTGATGTAATTAAAACTTTGCATAATGACATTAGAGTCCAAAGATTACTTGTGACACACAGTAATTTGTATGCAGAATAGTATGGCATGCTTTTAGTCTAGCTTTGGATAGTGACATTAGAGTTCAGAGATTATGTATGACACACAATTATTTTATGTAAAATTGCACGAGATACTTCTGGTCTAACACCAGATAGTGATAGAGTTCACATACTGCTAGTCAGGCAAGGACATTTATATACAGAAATAAATGATACACTGTTGTTCTTTGGAAATGCAGGCTTGACAAAAAATATTCAGATTTATAAGAAACAATAAAACTATATGGAAAAAATGCTTAACCAAGACAGAAGGAAAATAAAAAAGGTAACATGAATATTTTTTGTTGCTTAGCCTGGTGTTAGCATTATTGAGTATCGACAGTATTTGCCAATAGCTGATCAGTTTGGTATTAATAATGTATCTGTTTTATATATAGGGTGTTTTTTGAAGAGCATCAATAGATGTAAACTTCATGTTAAAGGTGCTTTCCACCCTTAACAATCAGAAAACAGAAAGAAAGTATTGTGTGCAATGATGGTGTAAGCTAGGAAATAAACTGGGACAGATTACTAAACCAGAACTGGACAAGAGTCAGGCACATCTACATGCAGTTGTACTAAAAGATGAGGGGTTGAATCTTCCAATGTATCCCCAGCACTGATAAGCATTTTGAACATTTCAGCTAAATGCTCTTCCAGGTGAAGAAATTAATCTTTTACAAAGATATATTAAACTATGTTCCAACATATACAGTAGACTTGTGCATAGTAAAATAAATACGTTTAATAGATGTAAACATTTAAAATATTTTATTCAATAATTTGTTTAATTAAAAGGATGTACTCTACCAAAAACTGAACTGGGACTGCTATCAATATAAATGTCTATAAATCAGCATGTTTGTAACCTTAAACCATTAAAATATTTTCAAATCTTCACCCATAGCAACTAGGATAAGTCTTTTTCCATTAGCTTTAACTGTACTTATGCCGATTTAATCATTGTTTTGCTGTTTGGCAATATCTCAGCTAGAACTCAAGAAGATCGCTTTAATCTGGTGTGAAGAGAGTATACTGCCTTTGTTTTCAGAGTCTGGTTGCTGCAGACAGCTTGCCTATAAGCATATTTTGATTGGCCAGCATTGTCTTTTGTGCTATATTGTGCTTTTCTGAGTTGCTTTAATTTGAGCTGGTCTGCTCCTGTTTGTGATATTGAAGCACTGGGTTGACTACTAAACCAGGCACATAACTGGGATAAGATGTGTTATGGACTATTATACCATGACCCCCCCAAAACGTGCATGCTGATTGGCCAGCGTGCACATTGTAAATCGAGTTATACTAATGGAAAAAGGTCTGGTCACCCGGACTTTTTTCTATTAGTATAACTCTACTTTTAAAACACTGTCTCGCTATGTTAAATGGGTTTAACATAGCGAGATAGCTTTAAAATAAGCAACGGAGATCTCCGTTGCTTATTTTAAAGCTGTCTCGCTATGCTAAACCCATTTAACATAGCGAACATTTAAAAGCAACGGAGAAAGCAAGATCTCTGTTGCTTTTTTTACTGTTTCGCTATGTTAAATGGGTTTAACATAACGAGACAGTTTTAAAATAAGCAACGGATATCTCCGTTGCTTATTTTAAAACTGTCTCGCTATGTTAAACCCATTTAACATAGTGAAAACAGTAAAAGGCAACGGAGATCTTGCTTTCTCCGCTTTTACTGCTCTGATGTACTGCGCAGGCGCGCAGTACATCAGAACTGCCGCGGATGCCAGACATCTTCAGAAGGGCAGTAAACAGGCATTATACTATGCCATTATTTAAGAAAAGTAATAGTTTCTTTTCTTAAATAATGTCATGGTATAATAGCAATAACCCACTTCTGGGTGTGGGTAATGCTGTATTTACCCACGGTTGGCTTTGTTTGGTCCCTCGGGCTTCGCCCTCGGGACCAAACCACACCAACCGTGGGTAAATACAGCATTACCCACACCCAGGCGTGGGTTATTGCTATAATATGCACTATCTAGAAAATTGCATTTTGTTTTATTGCATAATCTTCTGGTTATCACTCCCTAAAGTTATACTGTGTTTAGTTACTTTTTATCAAAGGTGCTGTACGGCTCAGTGCTGCCCTTGTTTGTTCATGCCTGACACAGTATATATAAATAGATCCATAAATTACTTAGTTGCTGCTGTAAGAGTACAAGTATTCTGAATTTTATTGCTGAATTGCTCCATTGTACATGTTGTTGCGTAATTAATGTAAAAGTGTTTTTCTAAATTGCATTGTGTCTGTTTTTCTCTAATCCATGTACATTTAGTTTTCAAACTGCACTCTGTAAGACAGCGATGTCTGCCATTACATTTAACTATCATCTCCTCAGCATAAATATTGTGGTATCAGAGCCAGTCCCTTTTTGGTGGACTACTAAATGTCATCTGTGACTGCTATTTCATTAATGTTTATAATTATGCTGTAATGTTCTTGACTAAGGTTATTTTACTATTTTTTTTTCACATGTGGGTACTATTAGAAATATGCTACAAAAATATATTGACAATGCATCCCTAACAGTTCAAATGGTTGTTCAAGATTTTGAAACTTATGTGGAGGGAGACTAAGTTTTGACCAACATGTGCCCATTGCTGTGAGAAAGTCCACGTATATTGTACAGCTTATAAACAAAGGAATTGTGTCTAGATCTATAGAAGCAATTGCCCCCCTTTATTCAGCTCTTATTAGGCAATTCATTGAATATAAAGAGATACAGTTCCTTATCTTATTAGCTGTACAATATAGAAGGACTTCTTTATGACAATGGACACATGTTGATCAAATGTTTGGTCACTGTCCACAGAACTTTCCAAATCCCAAAGAACTTGGTCAGCTCTTAAGAGAGTATTGTCAATGTGGTAGTTACCTGGGGGGAAAGACTTCCCAAAGGATACAATAATGCATTTTTTTTTGTATTTAGTTTTTCTCCATGATTTTGTCACCAGTTCTTTATTTGGGACAAATATTCCTGCAGGATGATTACTTCGTATGGGGTTTCAATGACTGCTCCTAGCTTGCAGTCTTCTGCAAACTTAGTCAGTCAGACGCCTTTGTTATTGGCTTTTATTTCAGAAAAGTAGATGCCAAAAAGGAGAGGTCTCAGCACAGAACCATCAAATCATTACTTGGCAAAATTTTATTATTGACTCCTGAGCCATGGAATTACTGAAGATGGTTTAAAAGTGAGAAATGTAAAACTAACCCCACCACCACCACCACGCAAAACCCATGTTAAAGCCTGTCCTCAGGGCTCACTAGATCAAGAGTCAGTGTGCTGTATTTTCCCAGTCATCTTTCAATTTAGAGTGGCTCAATGAGCTGATACGTGTGTGTGTGTGTGTGTGTGTGTGCGCGTGTGTGTGTGTGTGTGTGTGTGTGTGTGTGTGTGTGTGTGTGTGTGTGTGTGTCTGTGTGTGTGTGTGTGTATGTACATATGTATGTGTGTGTGTGTGTATATACATATGTATGTATGTGAAAAAAATCTGACATCGATGCCCCTTGATTAAGTAAAGCTGGATTGTCACTGTGTGAAGCTGTTTTTCAGTGTGCATTACATTTTATTTCACCTTTTTCAGATTGCCAGATGCTTATTTGCTTCCTATGAATTGTTCATCTGTGCACCTCAATGGATATTTATCCACTATACAGTTTGTCACCCTACATCATCCTTACTTAAATATATTAATTCTACAGTCATGCAGCTGGGGAGAAAAAAGAAAATACCATACGCAGGCAAACATTTCCAATGCACATATAGAAACCAGTTCAGCAGTGATCATGTAAAGGTTACCTCACGTGCTAGCTAAAGCTTCTTCATACATATTTAAATATTTCTCTGTACTGTAGAACTACATCTAGGTATAACACATTCATATACATCTAAATATTTCTCTATACTGTAGAACTACAGCTAGCTGTAACACATTACGTAAAATAGACTTTCAAGCAAACTTTAAGTGAGATTTACTTGTATTGGCTATCTCTCATTCAGTGAATTTGTCATTAGATAACATTTTATGTATATAGTGGTGTCTATTGTTTCTCCCTACCTTGATCCAAAGACTTCCCCCACATGGAAAATGCCATGCTTCTCATTTGTCTGTCCTTGATTTTACAAGATGTTCCTGCTGTTGCCTGCAATAGGTGCCCTGCTCTTTGTAACTTGCAGTCATTGAAAAATGACATAAATTGACATAGAATACCCTCCCTCACACTATAACCTCTGTATCATCATGCATGCACTCACTTCAAAGATGTTATAAAATCTCATCTAAAAGAGCACCGGGCATGCCCCGATAACATTCCTCACTAATATCTCTACTCCAACCACTCTAAATCTATCTTCAACCTTACTAATTATCTTTGGTTACAACCAACCCCAATGCTACTAAACCTGTTAATATATCTCAGCTGAAATCTTGGGTACTGTTATTCATGTGTAATATCTGCCAGCTTAACTATTAGGACACTTGCCATCTTAAATGGCGCAGATGTTATAAGTGTATAGTTTATACTCAATTGTCCTTTACAAAAATATGCTATGCATCTGAACTATGTCTGTACTACTGGTATTGTTAAACAACCAGCCTACCTATACTTCTTGTAATCTTGTAATTAACTGCTCTTTATTATGGAGCTTTTCTCTCCAGGCCTCCGTCGAAAAAGGACCTCTGTCCAGTCAGATTTTTCCAGTCAACAAATGTAAATAAATAAATAATAATAAATAAATAATTTTATTCTTATACTTCTTATTATGTCAGAAAAAAATCCTTCACTGATGAATTACCATTTTGGCATGTATTTATTTAAACATAACGCATGACTTGAGAGACCTCTGAGATTCATACGTAAAAAGATCAGTGGACTCAAAAGTCTGAGTTATCAGCAGAGACTGGCAGCCATTTCTTTGAATTCAGTCTCTGACAGACTCCTGCATGGGATCTATGTCTAGCCTTTCACACCATGAAAGATCCAACTGCAGAACTAATGGTACATCAAATATTCAAAGGTATTAAACCTTCATGAGCAAATAAATAAGACATGTTAGCTTGATAGATTCATATCCCAATGTATCCTTTACATCTGGAACAATTTTCTATATATGTCAAATAGAGCAGCACACTTGCTACCTTCAAAATAAACCTAGATAGTTGGTTGGCAGCCTATAATTTTCTTCTGGTCAATATGCTCTTGTCCTCCTTGAGTCAAGAGGGACATTTTGAATAGAGTTAGTTGGCTAGGCTTGAAATGGTCTGCAGACCAATTGTCCAGTACTTACCTATGAACCTAAGAACCTACGCATAGTGGGTCAGTGCTACTGTTTTCTGTGTCAAGGGTGTAGGGTTCAATCCTTCTTTAACTACTTTTTTGTTTAAGTAAAAGACTTAGATAATATTTTAAAGCATTAGTGACGTATAGTGGTGTTACAGAGGACAAATATTCTCTGTTTGTGTTATGAGGTTACAGGATTTGAGTACTTTTATAGTGTCTTTAAAGCATGCTATAAATAGTTATTCATGGTGTCTTTGTAGGACTACACAGATAAACATCTCAGACAACCTTGGATATTTCAATATGTCATCCATTAACTTATAATATGTGCTTTCAAGTTGCAAGACTATTTGTAATACATGTATCATCACATTACTCATTGCACTAAACTCAGAGACAACTATGGATATTTACATAATCCATGTACCATTAAAAAATATCAGCTTGGGCTTACATATTCCAAAGGAAACCGTAAATTTCCTAATAAAAAAGTTAAAGGTAAAGAGCAATCACAGCCACATTGCTATTGCTAACAGTTGCTAACAATGGGTTCAGGACTTGTGTGGGGAACACAATAATGCACACACCCAAGGAAAGTGGGAGATGTAAAATGTGGGAATGGGTGACGAAGAGGGACAAATGAGAGATAGTGAAATAGAAAAATCTGAGGAAAAGTCAAAGGGGCATGGACAATTTTTTTTTTTTTTGGTGGGAATAGTCCTCATTTTTTCTGTTTTTTTAAAGAATGGAAGGAAAGATAAAAAATAGGGATAGAGGAGGTGAAGGTAATCACAGCAGGTATACTCATAGAACAAACAGCATAACACAAGACAGACAAAGGTTGGAAAAAATCAGTAAGGACAGGTAAGTTAAACAAATAGCACACTACACCACAAGGGCAATTGAAAATTGCCAAGTAGGGTGGGGATGCATATCAGCCATGGTGAAATGCAGAAAAACAAATCTACCCATGCACTATCATGTTACCAGTTGTCACAAAATATGTGGCAGTCCTACCAGGATATGTATGACCAATGGTAATGTGTGTTGGAGAGTAATAAATAAGGACCACAGTACAAATGGGATAAATACATACATATTTAACTAGTCTAGTAATAGTGCAGCTGTAAGCCAAGCAACATCAGTGATGAGCAAGTGCAGGTCTCACAACAGTAGATAACTTCAGAGGACAGAACCAAACCTACAGCCATGCATGTGAAAGGCAAACAACCAAGCACAGTGCCAAACAGAAGTACTGCAGAAAAAGCAATAAGCTGCTGCATACGTAAGTGTACACAATCAAAACAAACATGCAATGGAATATATGTATGTTACTCACATATGCCATGTCAAAGGCAACACACAGGTGTACATGTGTATGTATGCATGTCAGTGGCATAAATGGAATGTATATGAAATTAAGGTCAATACACATACATACACCAATGACATGTAATAATATGTTCAAAATTGTAACAGTACAGAATAATAAATATAGCAGATAGTACACATGGATGTGAAAAAACTACTCTGGGTAAAACACAAGTATAATGAGAACAAGGACAAATTGCAAGCATTATCCAGCAACTTGTGTGCACATGTCCTGCATTATACAATGGGCATAAATTTAGTACATGCTCACTGAATCAAATTAATTAATGGCAATGGACAGCAGTTTTAACAAAGATGAAAAGAAAAACCTGTGGTATCCCTCAACGCCTCAGAATACCCAGTATGCAGCCTATACCAGGTCAAAAACAAACCAAGAAGAAACGTTGTAGTGTGGAGGGTCTGATGTTCACTCCTTGAATTATGTTATGCACCTAGTTCACCAATAAAAATGAAACTGTAAAATATGTACTGCAAAATAATAGAATAGAAAATAGTAGGTAGTCCATAGTTTATACTCAACTAGGTTCACTTGTTTGTGGGTTTCAGTAAAGGATATTCCATTTTAAACTCAACTGTGGACTACCTACTATTTTCAATGTTATTACTTTTGTAGTGTGTATTTTACAGTTTGATTTTTTGTTAGTGAACTAGGTGGATAACATAATTCAAGGAGTGAACATCATACCCTCCGCACTACAAAGTTTCTTCTTGGTTAGTTTTAACAAAGAAAGACATACCTGCAAAAAAATACTAGGGAAATGTTAAGGTGGGAGGGAGGTGGTCAGCCTGGTATTACATCAGGGTATAGCAGGACACGTTAAGTTGACACAATGCAAATGCATGTGTAAAGCACACGGGATGCTGTAGAAGCCACACAGACATACATTTAAAAAAATGGAAAATGTACATCAAATGGCCAGATGGAGTTCTGATATATGCAAAACGGGACATGTATAAAACACACATGCACATTAATGTATATTCATGTCACATCAACATACATAGGTAAATGAGCTAAATATTGCAATCACATACACATATACTGTCGAGCAAACATCAAATAAAAAAACACAGGTATATGACAACCACCCTTCTCATTATGGAGCATAGCACACACCTATAAGTATCATTACAGTACATCAGCAGTAAATCACTGAATGCTGACTTTGCAAAGGTACATTTCTGTGTCAGTATATATCCAACTATGTGTACACAGACATGCAGTCATAATGTGTACAACTATTTATGAAGACATACACAAATGTTACTACATCATGGGTGTGAAAATGTTGCACACAACAAATATAGTGTAATGTATTGTGAAAGAATGTGTAATTTGTAACACTGTGTACATTACTTTGTTGTTTGATGCAATCAGAAAAGGAAGACTGCACAGGATATGCCTGTATATGATCCCACATGGCATCAGTATTGTCAAACCATGACACAACATCACATTGTGACAGTGGGACATCATGACAGATGTCATCCAAAAAGATGTGGAATGACATGCCTGTGTGTGTTGCACATACCTGATATGGCAAAACAGAAATTCAAGGCATGTGACACTGTTAGTGAAGGGCTATGGACAACATATGTTGTCTGTCAATCATCCCAGTTAGACATATGCTAACAGGCTACCTTCTGCAACACAATCAACAGGTTAACTGCCACAATGCATGGATAGTTGAATGTGTGTTATCAGTGTAATGTGTTAATGTGTATCATGTACACATTGAAACCAAAGTAAATATTACATGATAATAACACATAAGCATGACATGTACATGGTATGCATGTAGAAGAGTGCATATACAGTCCAATCAATTACACGTCAGTCACCATGTTAGCAGTATAACAGAAGTGGAGTACAGAAAATACCTAACAACTGGAGGAGCTAGGCTGATGTGGATCAGACTCTCAAATGATCTCACAAGCTATTGTTCTGAATGAATCCTGCATAGCCCATGACATCTCATCAGAGAAGGTCTCCATCATGTCCCTCATCTGTGTTCAGAGCACCACAGTCATGACCTCCCAGATCTCCTCCCAAAAATCCTATCTGTCCCTGTCATGTTATTGTGTCCTCCAGGGTGCGGACAGGATGTCTCAGGCAGGGGCAGGTCCAGGTGCCTCGGCATCATCATCATTGTCACCATCTTCTTTGGAAGAATTTTGCAGTGGCCTCATGTGTGCACATCATTGTCTTCGGATTGGTGAATGCCCAAAGGAACTATGCTATGAAAAGATTAATTGCAAAACATGACAGAAAAGAAGAAAAAGTCTATCATGCAGAACAGTCCCATGAAATTCATAGCACAACACAATTTTGTTATGCTGACGATTTACACAGGGACTGTGATACATTCATTATGGACAGAGTTACCTATGGCTCTATATGTTCTATGCCTAAAAAGGACAGCAGCATTCCTTCAGGAATAATTCTATATGCTTAGAAACACATACATAGTTCATTAGCTTTGCAAAAATGTATGAGTGTTTAAAAAACATATTTTACTATCTGCATTCAATGATTTATATGAGCAGCTACAACATGCCATTGTGAAAATGAGGAAAAAGTTATCAGACATTATTATGTACATTAGTCAAACTATATGGTAACTTCTGAGACAGGCAGTATGATATTTGGCTGAACACACATCAATATAATGAGAACAACACTAAAAACAGTTTGATATGTTCAAGCAATACACCCATAGACATATCAGAATCTAATATATCTGTTAATAACTGTTTTGTATGCGTACAACTGTATGTATTGTCTCAATATCAATCAAGAAACAGTAGCCTGATAAAACAAAACTTTGTGACTATGCTTGCTGATAATGAACTGCTCAAGTGACAGTCAACCTAGGCTAGAGCAGTGTTTTTATAAAAGTAACCAAGGGGCTAGAGACAGAAACAATACCAACTGTTGAACCACAGGGTGTGCTGATAATGAACTGTCAAATTCAGTTGGGTACCTGCTCAGGTGTGTTACTCTACCTAGGCTATAGCACCATTTAAAAAGAAATACAAAGAGGTTGGAGGCAGAAACAATATCAATATTGCTATGCAGGGTAAGCTGATTATGAACTGCTGCTATGAAACAGGCACCTGCTCAAGTGTCAGTAAACCTACAAACACACCTATGGTGTGTGAGGTAAATGCAATACTAAAGGCCGTACCACACATGTAAATTGCTCAGACATGCAACAGGACAAATGAAGATGCACTGGCACCTGTTGTTAAATAACTGATGTTAATGGAATGCTACATATTATGGTGATATCAGTAGGAATTCAACAAATAAATGAGTTATTCACAACAATGCTCAAAATATGCATTAATATCAATAAGTGTAATATGCTTTGATAAATGAATGTTATGGGTATATGCTATAAATATACAGTTTAAAATATATGTGTTCCCTTTCAAGATTTAAACACACAGCACACACAATGTAGACAGGTTAGCCAATTTCCTTATAAGCTGAACTAATACTCAACACATGCTACTCATAAACAAACAAGTACTGCTGTTCAAACAATGTTGTCTAACAACTGTTATCAGGCTGTCACAGATTACAGTGTTATTCATAGAAAGACTAGCTCAGTGATTCGTTACCATGCCAACATAAACCTTAATATAAAGTATTGCAATATACTTTTAAAAAAAAAATGATATGAGTGAATTTAACCAAGGTAACAGGTTCCCCTATGTGGTTTGGAACTCACAACACTCCAAAATGTAGACATTGGCTAGTTACTTTATAGGCCAAGCTAGCATTCAACAAGGCTTTCTTTGTAGAAAACAGGTACTGCAGGTGTTTATTAGAAATCTTGCAATAAACAGAATAATATGGAAATTGCATACAATTTTAACACCTCTCATACTGAAGACATAGCAGCTATTGACACAAAAATAAAAACATGTTTAAGCAAAGGTACTGACATTAATGTTTACATTAAATAAACACATCTGTGTACTTGTTTAGGAAGAATGATGTAAGTAAGTTATATACATGTTTGTCATCCAACTTGTAACAGTCGAATAGGTGATACAGTGGGACTATAATGGAAAACTACTATATGTGCAGTCATCCATGGCCTAGGCACTATTGGCATCTGTGATGCATGTGAACAGAGGCTATGCAAAATTATGCACTTTAATGTTGTAAAACATCTATAAAGGACATAGTTATGGATATTATTCAATTATTAAATAAATTAACAACATGGTTATCCAACCCATAATTAGGGTGGCAGTATTGACAATGTCCACTAAATTATCCCCATGAGCTAATTCTGACAGCAACTAATCCATCCATCCATTCTCAACCCCTATTTCCCATTTTGCACATGGGGTTGGAGTGTCACTTCAGCAGTAACAATCATCCTGAGCCAAGGTTTGCACTGCTGGGTGGCACACCCTGCCACAGTAATTCATTCGTACCACTCACTTGCACACACACTCTCACTTATGGCCAGTTTAATGTATCCAATTCACTTAGTGCATGTATTTGGAATGTGAAGGAAACAGAAGCAACCCATTGTGACTGCAGGGAGGAAATGCAGATGCCACACAGAAGGTACGCCAGCTAATAATCAAACAGGAGAACCTCTTGCAGTGAAGTGAGAATGTTAACCGCTGCACCACCACAGCCACCCATGGTCACAGCAGCTAATACATCATTATAAAAACATTTGTATAATATATATGGTTCAATTAAATATCTCTGAAATCCATACAAATGCTAAGTTATATGTAGAATATTGATACTTAATGTAGGAATCTGTGGGCTGATCCACACCTTGTTGACCTTCCTTTGAAGCTTCACTGCTTCCCTCTGATGTAGGTCATTATAGTGCTGATGAACTTCCATCCTCTGTCGATGCTCCTTCTTGATCCGGTTCCGCAAGTCGATCATAGAGAAGTTCCTGGGTCTGCCTCTCATACTGTGCTCCATTCCAGTGTATGCTTTCAACATCTGGGTTGTCTCCTCATTGGTCCAGTTGAGTGCACAGACACATCTCAGCCTCCTCAAAGTAGCCATCATGATTCTCATGTAGAAGAAATCTGAAAAATACAAAAAACAAAGAAATGTTCACTGTGGTACCACTCAGTTTGTAGTTAGCAATGATCTGATCAGTTAATGTATTAAAATCAATATTTGAAAGTGGTGCTGATGCCATGTTCTAAGATTATTGGAAGACAATGAGCATGTGCCACACATGGTACCACATCTTGATACCTATTGGGTGTTTACACAGTACACCTTGGTGTTTTGGTGTATAACAGCAATTTACGTGGATGCACATGAATGGAATTCTAAAAACTTGAATTTTAGTGAACCTCATTAATTATGTATGGTGCAAATGGTACTTAAAGCCAGGTGCACACAAGGTGCACTTTGATTCTATGATTCTGGGTGATAAGTACATTGGCAATTGGTGGAATTTCTGTAGTGGCAATATCTGTTAAAGATAATCCTTTCAAAAGGTATATGTTTAAAGTCATATTTATTCAAAATGTTAAGTTTAACAGATGTTGTTATAAATTCCTGGAGTCATGCTGTGTGGAATTGTATGCACACAGGTGTTCTTCTTCTAAATATTTTGATTCAGTCCCATATGCAGTTGTATAGACAGATTTCCACTGCAAATGATAAAACTATATCGAGGAAGATTTACGGATCATCTGCAGTTTTTACTGGCACTCTGTGGTCTAATTACAGAAACCTTCAGATTACAACAGTATCTATAGCCAGTATGTGATATTAATATTACAGATATTTATTAATTATTGTTTCCTAAAATAGTGTTAAGACATGTGCTGTTGCTGCTCTTCAATGATGCTTCTTAAAAAAGGTGTTATCACTGCTGGTTTAATATACTAAGGATTCTGTGGTATTCTGACACTTTCTGCAAGTTGTTTAATTGTTAATTGATGTAGTATTTTAATGGGTAATGCAAAGAGACTCTGGTGGTTTGATGCTATTATCTTTGGATCTCCCTTGGTGGTCCATTGTCAATGCATTCAGAGGAAGATTGCACAGTGGATGTTGAACATGATGAGGCTGTTGATCAACACAGTGCAGTTGGGAGCACTTCTGCTGACATGTTTGCACAACAACCAGACACAGGGTGTCACAGTAGATGTAGCTGAGCAGATGTTGTACATGGCCAGGTGTCAGAGGGTGTCTGCCTCCTGCTACAGAAAAGCAAACAGTCACAACAATAACATCGTTCAGATGTCTGTGCCCTTGACTGTGCCATAGATTGTGCTGTACATCAGCTGCTTGTCATGCATGAAGGACAAGAACATAGACACAGTGAGATTATGGCTGGACTGGCCTCTCAGAATTAGAGTCTATTAGGTGTGGCATGGTCAGTGGAAACCCTGGCCTCTATGGTATTACAGCAGTGTCATACTACAAGCAGGATTTAGCATTCCATGACTATGTATAGCAGATTGCAACTTGTGAGAGGTTGGTCACCTGTCCACAAAACCACCATTGACCATTGAGAATCCCTGCCTGTGGTCGAAACTGCAAAGATGTCAACTGCTATCCCATATGCTGAGGTCCTGTGAGTCACAAGGTCTTCAACTCACAGTCATGCTTCTTCCTCTCAACATGGTGTTGTACCCCCATCCTTCTCCCCCTTGTAGCAACCAGGGCAGGATGTGTCCGTACATAATTGTGACAGGGTGGACCATGGTGTGAGATATTAGCAAAACTGACCAAGACTGCATTCGAGTGTGTCCAGCAGTGTAGTAAACGTAGCTGTCTCATATAATTTCAATACCACTGTACTGTGATATGTGTTTTCTGAAATAAAATGTCTGCATTATGACATGTGTGATTTCTCTTTTTTCATGTTATAATATTGTACAGATATGTAAGTGTAGCACTGATGTGTGCCTCTTGTTGTTTACCATACAGTGATACAACAAACTGAGCATGTATGCATACCTGTGTCAGCTGTGCCATGAGTTCATTTTTTTTTTTGAAACATTTGCATATTTTCATGTTGGAATATGTTATGCTCATGTTATATGTGATGTTCAGTGGTACATCTAGTGGGTACTTGCTAATCTGTGTTGCTGTGATGGGGCAACACCTGTACATTAATGTTCAATCTGTGTACTCATGTAAATATGACTTATCATGACTCAAAGGTTTGGGCCAAATGTTGCTATGTAGCCTGGGCCTACACTTGTGGTCATACCCTATGTTTCCTATGCCTGTGAGTGTGACTTCTGTGTCCTAAGTCCTCCTGCTCTTCCTCTGATAATTGTGGGATGTCCTCTTCAGACATTTGTGGTTCTTGGGTTAGATCACCCAGATCTGCAGCTGGAAGACTGATGTGTGCTTGGGTTAGCATGTTATGCAGCATGGCATACACTGTTATCATTTGTGCTACATTCTCAGATTTGTACTGCAGTGCAACCCCGGATGTGTCAGACATCTGAACCTAGCTTTCAGTACACTGAACACATGCTCTATGGTGTTTCTGGTTGTTGCGTGTTCTCAGTTGTAGATCTCCTGTGCAAGGCTGGATGGTTCATGGTATGAGATCATTAGCCACAGCTTACGTGGATAACTACAGTCACCTGTTGTAGAGAATAAAAACATTTTTGGTTATAATGGGTATTGTTGAGAAAGGTATCCTTAGATTGCTTCTTAGCTGTGTTCCTGTACTTACCCATTAGCAATACCTCAGGTATTTCACTTTGCTGAAATGCTGCCCTGAGTCCACTTTCCCTCCAAATGTCAGCACCATGGAAACTACCAGGGTGTGTTGCCATGATGTTTGTTTTATTGCCATCTGCTGCACACACAACTTGGCAGTTGATGGATGGTCATCCCTTCTTTTTATGTATCAGTCTGCTTCCGGATGTACTGGTGTCTTGAGAGGTATGTGTGTGCAATCTATTGCACCAAGTACATGGGGGAAGTTTGCTATGTTGTAGAACTGTGCCTTACATTTCTCCACCCCAAGGTGGTGGATAGGAAGTGTATGTAGTCATCCACCTTGTTGCACAATGCTTCCAGGTATTTTGCCAGGATATGACTGCCAGCTGTCTGTGATGGTCCCAGAGCATCCCCCATGTGTCTCTCGAATATCCCAGATGCAAGTACAGCCAGGCTGAGACACACTTCGGTTTCAAGGGGAATGAGGTTTCCTCGCAGAGTCTGCACAGACATGTGTGGGGCGCACATGTTACAGTCAGCCTGCATCATTTGTCTGTCTAGACAATATGTGTCAGTTATTTCCTGGTCTCACAACTGGTTTAGTTGCAGCCTTGCTCTGACTCTAGCTGGTTGCCTTATAGGATGCACAGCTACATCCTCATTTATGGCTTGCATCACTGATGCCTGTTGCAGTATATTAACAGCAGGTTGCATTTTTATATGTTTTTTTTTTCATTTTACTATGGATTTCACCATAGTCCATAGTATTCACTTGAATTCCTTGGGGTCTGTAAAGTATACTCTGAAGATTTCAAAAACGGAGTCAGCATGGCTGTTTGTCACATTTCAGTTGTATTGTGTGCACATGATGTGTTTTGGAATCATACTGGTATGTGCAGAATTACTAATTATCCTACGCTGGATACTTATGTACTCGGTCTGCCTTCAGTGTGAGTTCTTACAGCAGGTGCACTGACGTCTTCTTTCTGTGTGCTGCAATGTCCACAAACAGCTTCTGCAATCTTTATGGCATCCAGCCCTCCTAAGTATTATGTCATAATGCAAATGGAGCTGTATTAAGTCTCTGTTTTTACTACAATTCCAGTTTCCTGTTGAAAGCTATACATTATGCCTCGCTGTAACTGAGGTTCTCCACAAACATCTGCAGAAAAGTTGCATCCATTGCCCAGTTTAACTTTCCCAATCAAAAAGTTAAACATGCATACATACATACATACATACATAAATAAAAAATGTTCTTCAATAAGGATTGACATTTCATAACCACAATTCCCTTCCCAGAGTGCGCTGAAGTATATAGGAATGTAGACTTAGTGTCTGGTATTGAAATTAATTTTGGAATTAATACTAAGACTTGTGTTGTCTCCCAGGGGTGGATTCAGAATGCTCTCCTGAAGCATGTGTAGGTACTCTTAAATAAATATAATATGTTTAATTACTTGTTTTCACTCATGTGAAAAACTGTAAAATATGACATTAAAACATGCACAATATCATGTTCCTGAATCATGTAACAATCTGAATTTGAATTGTGATTTAATGTGGTAGTTTTTGTTTACACATTTTTCATCACCTACTAGTCAAAAGCAAATCTTCTCCCACAATGCCGCTCTATATCACGGAAATTTTGTCCTACAAAACATAGAAATGATATTTGCAAGAAAGATCTTTCAGAATGAAAACATTTTGTCTAAGCATTTCTGGTAGTGTATTAGTAATGCAGTCTAAACTAACAAACACAGGCAGATTTCTATAAGACTAACAATTATCCAGTTTCATCTTTTTTTTTAATATGCTTAGAGGTTACTCACTAGATATGATAATAGTAATTGCATATATGCATATTAAAAAAAAGATGTTTGAATACATGCTTTCTTGGTTTTCTTGAACTGTGTAAGAATGTTCTCTTTTGTATGGCACCTGTTATGTGAATGAAAAATGGATTCACTGTGCTTTTTCCTTTATTAAACATAATATGATATTCATCATGCTGACAAGTATTCAACTGATGTTACCTCAGTGGAGACATAAGTGCCCTGAAGCCTGTCTGTTTCATTTGTCATATCCAAAGTTACTTTTCGTCAGGAGATTAATGTGGATGCTTGTACCTTGACATTAAAGCAGCTGACTTTCTTCATCATTGATGGTTATGCAGTTAGATTTTTAG
Source organism: Protopterus annectens (assembly GCF_019279795.1). Lineage (NCBI taxonomy): Eukaryota > Metazoa > Chordata > Ceratodontiformes > Protopteridae > Protopterus > Protopterus annectens. The sequence continues at coordinate 1,879,063,152 of NC_056739.1, forward strand.
TTATTAGTGTTGTCCGCATTTGCATGTGAATGAAAAAATAAAACATGAACATTTAATGCTATTTTTAAACCTGTGAGAAGTTCGGTCAGGTTGCCATTTAAATGTTTTGCTGTTCAGTGACTAATGATTAGAAAATGAAGATGCAGATATAATTAATGTGTGAAGCGAATTTTACATACTGTCAAAGCAGTGATAATGTGCATGCCTTGGTCAAATGTAACTAGGCAGGTTGGCTGATATGAAATCTTTTTCATCCTCAACCCTAGACACTTCCACTGTACAAAACCATACTTCTTATAACTACTAGATTATTTGTTGCATGCAGTCAGAGTACAAATTATTCTTGCAAGTTACAGAATATATGCAACTATACTACAATAATTAATTACTTAGTATATATAGTATATACCTCCAAAAGATTCATACATTCATTGAAATGTATCAAACAGTAGTTTATTGCTACAGGAATATGAATGAAAGCAATATAAGTGTACTCATCAGTTATCATTGCATTGATCAACTTACATTGGAATGTTTAGTCAAAAGCAAGAAAAATGCATTACAACACCACAGCAACATAAATATATCAGATCTGAGATTGAATTACAGCAGGAAAAAGGAGAAATTTCCTTACTTCCAGTGATAGCCAATCACACATAGGACCATTGTTATTACAATGATGAGATAGGCATCAACCAAACAAGTTGATGATTCTTGTTTATACAAATAAAACAGTTTGACAAAATCATTTAGACTACCCCGATCCTCTGTCTCTTACTCTCCCACCCTCTCTTTCTCTATAGCCATACTTAACATCAAAACTGCAGATTGTTGACAGTCACAGCATTGACATAAAATAGTCAAAACATCTTGACTGCACACAATGCATGCTCCAAGTCATAACCTTAGAGCATGTAAATTAAATTTGTAACCAATGTTTTTTGCTGGAGATGCAATCCCCCCCCCCCCCACCCCATCCCATACCTCCATATGATCCTATGGAGGCTGTGCATTCCACACCCCATGCTAATTAAATATACTAACTCTGGGATCACACATCACTGGGGAAAAGGCATATTCCTCGATACCAGTATTATAGCGAGCTTGCACAAATGTCAACAGATTTATTTTTTGACCAAATAAAGAAACTAAGGCAAGAAAAAAAAAAACTGCTGACAAACTCACCAGTCAACCAATCTCAAATATGTATATAGACAGACAGCTAGATATAGATGTAGATAAATAGGAGTAGCAATTTTGAGTAGAAAGCTATAATGTTTACATCAGTTTTGTCGACATGCTTTGTCCTGATTCCCTTCAATAAACACATCACACTGAATGATATTTGACGATCTTTATTAAACTTCCATAACTTTGATTACCAATTTTATTTACAACTAGACATAGTATAGTTGATTCTAAACAGAGCATAAACATCCTTGTAATGTTAATCAGGACAGCGTACCTGCTCATCCTGCCCAGTAAGCAGCGTCCATACCTTTGCTCGCTTACTTTACTTATAAACATCCTTGTAATGTTAATCAGGACAGCTTACCTGCTCATCCTGCCCAGTAAGCAGCGTCCATACCTTTGCTCACTTACTTTACTTATGAAGCAGTGTCACTTCATAGACCATTCATCAAATTACCAGTTACCAACCAAATAACCAGCATCCTTACCTCTATTTGCTTACCTATTCATCAAACTCCCTCTAGCTGCTCATTTCCTTTCCACAAATCCTTGGAATAAACCTCCACCACACACCAGAGGGGGAACAAAACAGGGCAAGCCTGTACCTCTTCTCCACCTACCCCAACTAACATAACCAAAATCCCCACCAAGCTGCCAACAAAAAAGGGAGGGAGGGTAGCAAGCTCACGCCAAAATGTGATTACTTATCCAGTTACACTTGCCTAAACCACTTAATCCCCTCCCCACCCTTATCTCATTTCCTCCCAATCATCCCTCCCTCCATTTAACCCTTTCACCTCCCCCATCCCCTTAACTCCCATTAATATATCAGCCTAACCCCTTCTGAAGATGTCCCAGGACAACTTGGTTTGTTACCAAACCTCATTTGTTGACAGAACATATGGCCAACAGGTGTTTTGAAACATTCCCTGGTTTAGGGGAATATACCCTTACCCAAGGAATTGTGCAATTTCAGATGCTGGGGTTCAATAAACTGGATATAGGCTTTGCATGAAGCCTATACAGAGCTTATGTGCTTGCAAGGTGAACAGCAGCACTAATTACATATTCACGATGAGCACCGGATTTAAACAAAAACAAGCACAGTTTTGCAGCTTTCAACAGTATGCCAGCCAGGAAACCATGTAAAGCAACACAGATAGCAGCAGACATATAGACCTGTTTAACTACAGGCAAACTAGGTATGTGGCATTGTGCAAAATACCACAATGATTACCAGGGTTAATAATGCAGCAATGCATATTATCAAAATACATTACAGGACAGTGTATACAGTGCAGAGTATTGTGGAATATCATTTCAGGCATTCAGAACAAAAATTCTATAAATGATCTGTAATGGTACATGGACTGCCATTTGAATAGAGACACACAGATGAATTGTTGGAATGAACATAGGGAAAGAGGAGAGATGAAACATTGTAATGTATAGCAGATATGGGCATGTAAATGGAAGACAGTTGCAGCAGGAACACTAATCACATATCAACATGATACATTATGAGCTGCACAGTGAAAATGTATATTACGTGACTGGCTGACAAGGTGTCATAACAATGGAGAAGATATCTTTGTGAGATAAGCATCCTGACATGAACAATGCAGTGGGCATCTATCAGGGATGTTATATACAGTTGGGGTTGGGTGCATATTGTGAAGCTGTGCAAGCTGATTTGCTCGAATATGACTGTAATGTCATCAGAGGTCTCCAACAAGTGGAACACAGTTACAAGCTCATTTTATTTATTTATTTAAACATTTGTTAATTGGGTTAATCCAACTAAGCTTAGTAGCCCTTTTTCAGTGAAGGCCTGGAGAGAAAACCTCCACAGTTTTACAATTTTAGTGTTAACAGTGTCAGTGGGTTACAATGTATACATAAAATTAAATACATTTTATTAGAAAAATAATAGTGGAAAAAATCATAATAAGCATACATAAGAGAAATTATTTGAATCAAACATTTTCAATAAATAATGAAAAGAGTTCATAGTGTATGTAGTTATTTTATGAGATATGTGACATAGGGGCTATATTATAAGATCGACATTTGAAAACATTAAACAACATATGGTCAATGCCTTCAAGCATCGACCTTATAAAAAGACCAAAAAAAAAGAAAAAAGTACACTAACGGGTTTAAGCAAGGGGGCAAGTCCCCCTGCACCCCCACACCCCCCACTACTTAAATATACCAACTCCGAGACTGCACTACATTGTAGTAAATGAAAATCTCCCCTTACAGAGATTTCTGTTTACACGCTCGAGATACTGAGCATTCTATATTTTCTTGTCAACAATGTCAGATTCGACATTGTCGGCTTTCGAGAATATAATATAGACCCGTGACATACACAATCATGAACAACATCAGAATAATACTGCTAGTAATCCCACATCTCTGACATAACATATGTGATTGCTAGAGATCGTAGATGATTCTGCATGAACAAACTTGTACAACTATTATGACATGTCAGCAAATCTATGCACATAATCAAGCACACCATTCTGACACTGTAACATCTGCTGGAGGTGTTAGGAGGGACTGCTATATCTGAATGTGACATTATGATCGTTCTAGGTTAGTTGGCTGGTGTGCATGGGATATATATGGCACAATCCAAAAATCCACACTGTCATGAATGTAATCTGTGCCATCAATGTTGTCAAACAGCTATGTATGTACTGTGTATATCACTGGAAAAGGTATCACACATGCATCTGGTATAACACCTTGATGGGTTTCCACACCATCAGACAGTAATATTTATGCAACAAAAAGAATAACAAGGTTTGGCCAAGAAGATGTGTGAGAGCTCCCTGTGGCAAAGCTGGTACACTTCAGTTACACAACACTGGAAGATGTATAGGGAGGTACATGAAAAAGGGTGGATTGTACTCAGATATTGGTGTTATAAAGGCCATGATCTAGAGAGGCATTATGGCATTTGATGTGGGTGTCCTGCACATACTAAATTGTTGTGTTGCATACAAAGGAGTAGTCACCACTGTGGCCATATGCTGTTGGACGTTCCACATACAATGTACCCCAGGACACAAGTCGCATACCACTTGGTCTGCTTATAGGAGTGTGATGTCTTCATTTTCATTGGGTTGGGATTTTGTTTTCATAATGTAATAGATCCTCCCATGTTTCTGTTTCATTTCATGTGTCATCATGGCTGTATCAGCATTCTTTGGCGTGTGTTGATATTGTCTGTATTATACTAATATCACAGTTGGAGTCACTGATTGCCCAGAATCTGTAGTCCTCCAGACAGCTGTTTGGACACAGGATGTGTATGACATTCTTGACATCTGTGACTTAAATAATAGACAGGAAAGGGCCTAGCACACAGCCCTGATGTATGGACCTAGCCAATGGAATCAAGTTGTATGTCACCTCACAAATTTCAACATATTTAGATGCCACATATGTGATCTGGTGGTCTGCCCACTTCCACACCTGACAGTGTTGAGTGAATACCTCAGTGTGGATTTTTGTCAAATGACTTGGCCTGGTCAAGTTCCACAGTGATAGTGTTGTTATCTTGCATACCCTTGATGACCTCTTTGAGGACATCTAACAGATGTACTAGACATGGATGTAGCATTAACAACTCACACATGTCTTTTGCACACATCCAGGATATTACCAGTGTCCTTTCAGAAAAGATCTATGATTACATGTTGCTCTACTTCACAGATGAGGAGAATCAGGATGTGTCTATACATGCATGCATCAGGTGCTGTCCCCCCAACTCAGATGATGCATGTTGATGTAAACCCTTCTATGGGAACATATTCTTGCTGGAGGGTGTGTTGAAGTGTGCATCCAACCATGTCAGGTAGTTGTATGTTCATGCCATAGGTAGTTATATGTTCATGCCATCTGTGATGTTGTCACAGCCCATTGATTATGTGTGATAGACCTGGATGAAGTTAAGACAATGCATACTGTCTATCATTATCAGGCCTAGAGTTTGGACACAATTCTCCACTCAAGTGTCATTGTGAAACTCTCCCAGCTAGGGATTAACCCTTATATCACTATATAGTTAACTAATTGATTCACTGAAAAAATACATTCTGTGCAAGTTGGTGAATCAACCTCTAGTAGTAGAGCTGTCACAACTGGCGTACCCCAAGGATCTTTGCTGGGACCTCTACTCTTTGGCATCTACTTCTTGACAGTCCAGGCTAAAGTATATGGCCCCCGGTTTAACAAGTTTGTTGATTATTGCATATTGGGTGCAATCATTGAGTCCACCAGTGATGTTAACATATTACAGGAGGGGCTAACGTAGACAAATGATTGCTATCAAAGCAACATGATCTACTAATAAATGCAAACATGCATCATTATGCTTGCCTTCTACAAAGTGTAATTCCCTGTTAATTCCATCATTACTCTCCCCATCCCATACTCACACTCAGTGGTGCAAGTCCTGGGAACACACACAACTAGCAATCTGAACTTCAACCACCAAGTTTCCACAGCAATATGGATAGGCTACATCTTGTTCCTCATAAGTCAGGCCATTACATCCAGATCTGAAGATGTTATAGCAGCACTGTACTCGACCCTCATCAGAACACTAATAGAGTATAAGACTCCCTTCTTCATGTATCTCACCAGGCACCAGCAGCAGCTAGAAAAACAACACCACAGGGGTTTCTCACCTGGAAAATACAAGGCTTACAAGCCATGCCATGATGTATGTGGATAGACTGAAAACCCTGTCACTGTAGTCTGCATTGTATAGAAAGAGGTGACTTGTTTTTAGCCTATAGGCCATTCTCTGACCCTGCCCTGATGGAATTACTGAAAAATCTGAAAATCAGGTATAGCTGATGACATCAGCAGCATCCTTTGAGAAGAAGATGCTAATATTAGTGTCCTACAGGATGGAGTAAAATGCTCTCTCTCTAATGTCAATCAAGATCAAACACACCCTCCCCCCCCAGTTGACTGCAATGAGAACAGAATCCCTATATATGGTACACCAACTAGAGAACTCTGTATTTAAGGCAAGCACCACAGCAGATGTCTAACTTGGACAGTGTCAGACAATAGTGTATAGGAGATGAAATCAGAAGTGTCTGGTGAGGAGAAGATGGCAATAGCAGTGTCCCAAATGCTGATGTAAAATGCTTTCTCTAATGTCAAGTAAGTGAGTGAACACCCCCCCCCCCCGGGTGACTGTAGTGAGATTAGAACCCCTACATAGTAAAAATATTAAAGAAATCAGTACTTTACACAAAAGTCATGGCACAAATGTGACTTTTACAAGTCTGTAGGACAATTTATAGTGAATGATTTGGAGAGAAAATGTTGGGAGGCTTGAATGAAATGCATGTATAAGCATGTTTAAGTGTCAAGATATCTGCAATCCATGGGATTTGAGTGGTAACTGTAGGATATACATTTATGCTCCCCTAACTAGATAGGCACACACACAAACACACACACACACACACACACACACACACACACACACACACACACACACACACACACACACACACACACACACACACACATACACCTCCCAGTAGACTGCAGTGAGAAAAGAACTCCTATCTAAGTAAAAAGACTAGAGAACTCTGTATTTTATGCAAACACCAGTCTTTCACAAGGCTGCAGGACAATTTATAGTGGATGGCATCAGCAGTGGATGTTGTCATGTAGATGGTGGGAGAACAGCATGAAATTGATAGCTAGCCATGTCCAACTGTCAAAATATTAACATTTGTTAACATGTGTAGCATTTGGTGGTTGTGTTTCTAATGTGCAGGTATACTTTAAGAGACAGCTTTACAAACTATAAGCAAACAGGTGTCCACATTACTACAAGTATTGAAAAATATGAATGTGTCTTGTCATTATAGAGAAGTGCGTGGTATATATATATATATATATATATATATATATATATATATATATATATATATATATATATATATATATATATATAAAACAGCATTTGTTATTTATGTATGTTGTGTAGTTGAGATATTAGTGAACAAGTACTGAAATATCAAGGTTGCAGTGCATGGGGGGGGGGAGGTAACAGATTGAAAATATGTGTCATTTTTTATATAGTATTTATTTATTTATTTATTTATTTTACATTTGTTGACCAGGATAGTCCAACTGGTTACATATCCATTTTCAGCAGAGGCCCAAGGAGAAAAGCTCCAAGGTAGTCAGAGTGAAAAATATAACAATGTAGACATAATTACAGGTAAGTTATTTACAGAGAATACATGAAAAAACATGAGATAGGCAAATTCACAGGTATAGTTATTCCTGGTTTAAGTCAGGGTAATACATTGACAGTAGGCAGAAAGTAATATATTATATACATTTGTGAGGAGGGTTAACCAGGCTTGTTACAGTGGCAAAGCCAGTTTAGTGCCAGATGTTGTCTAAGTTTGGTTTTAAATTGGCAAAGGGTGGAGGGTGAAGTAATGTTGGCTGGAAGGAGATTCCAAACTCTGCCTACAGAGTTTGCAAAGAAGGCATCCCCAGCTGTATTATTAATTTTGATTGTCTGAATTAATAATTTGTTTGAGGATCTAAGCAGTCTCTGATTGTTATGAGGGGTGATAATATTACTTAGGGATGGTGTATTATCTGGATTATAGAGAATTTTTTAGCTATAGTCAGAAGGTTGTATTGGATTAGACTGGGAAGTTCTAGCCACCCAAGCTGTTTGAGGTTAATGCAGTGGTGTGTCCTTAATGGCAGGCCAGTGGCAAACCTGGCAATGTGATTGTAACAGACTGACAATCTATTTAGGACTGACTTGTTTAGAGTAGAGAAAAGGGGGAAGGCATATAGAAGTGTTGAGATTAGGTGGGTGTGGGCTATGGCAATCCTTGCTGGAGGGGTTAGGAAGGCTTTTATTCTATACAGTGATCCTAGTTTTTTATTGATGTTCTTGATTAATTGATTGACATGCAAGTCAAATTTCAGGTTATTATGGGTTCATACTAGGAGTCATTATCGATGATGATGCCTAGTAGTTTTGTAGAGGGGTCAGGGGATATAACAGTGCCATCCTTTGTATTAATGTTGAAGGTAAAAGCAGCAGACCTTTGTGTAGGTGAGAAAAACAGCATTTTGTTTTTTCTGGGATTTAATAACAGGTGACGTTCAGAGAGCCAGTTTTCTATGGTATTAAAGGTGGACTGGGTAGCAGACCTCAGTTCAGAAGGAGATGTAGCAGAGCAAATCAAGGTGGAGTCATCAGCATATTGGATACAGTTGGCATTTGGGATGACAGTGTATAAGTCATTAATAAAGATGGAAAACAGTAGAGGCCCTAATATTGAGCCTTGTCACACTCCAAGGGTGTTTGGTAGAAGGGTAGAGAGCTTGTCTTTCCAGTGAACAGCCTGCTGCCTCCCATTGAAGTAGGATTTAAACCACAGCAGGGCTTTGGAATCTAGATAGAAAGTTTTCAGGGTGTGTAACAAAAGTTGGTGATCAACCGTATCGAATGCCTTGGAGAGATCCAAGAAGAGGGCAGAAGAGATATAATTGTTGTTACGGTTGTTGCTTATGGTATTGGTGAAAGCCAGGAGGGCCGAGGTTGTGCTGTGGTGTGGTCAGAATCCATGTTGGGTATCGGCCATGAGGTGATTTTGGATTAGGTGGTGCATGAGTTGTTTGTGTACACATTTTTTTTATTATTTTTGCCAATGGGGAAAGTATAGCAATTGGTCTATAGTTGGAGAAATCCGTGGAGGATCCTCCATTATGTAATGGGATTATGTAGGCTGTTTTCCATAAGGTGGGAATTTTTGCCTCGGTTATGGTCTGATTAATTAGAATTGATAAAGGATAGGCAATGGCATCAGCTGATTTTTGGATGTACTCTAGGGGAGTTGGTCAGCGGCAAGTGTGTTGGGTTTTAATTTTTTGAGGAGAGAGCGAACGAGTGATGTGGGCACTGGTTGGAGGCTAAATGAGGGTTAGTTTAGAGAGGTGGCATTAGCAGGGCTGCAGGAGCTAGGAGGTAGTTGGCTAGCTAGGGTTTGCATCGTTTCAGTAAAGAAATGGTTAAAGCAGTCTGAGACATCCTGAGGAGATTTATCAATGGTAGCAGTGGGGATGGGGGTGGATGTTTTTCCAGGGTGAAGTAGATTGTTCAGGCCTGCCCAGAACATCTGAGGATTGTTCCAGTTAACTGTCTGTAAATTATGATAGTATTGTTTTTTTGTCTGTTAGAATGAATTTTTTAGTTTAATTCCTAGCTTGCATATATTTAACTTGATCATGGGGGTCTTTAGTGGAGCGCCATAGGGCCCATAATTTGTTTCTGCTATTGATTTTTTGTCTAGTCTCTTTAGTAAGTCATGGTGCAGTTTTAGCTTTTGTTCACTTAGAGCAGACAGGAGCATGCAGATGTAGGATTTTGAGAAATTTATTGTTGAAAAATGCAATTGCCTCTTCCAGGGGAAGGTGTTTTAGCATAGACCAATTATAGGAGATGTTCCTGTTGGAATTTGGTAGGGTGAAAGTCTTCATTGATTTTGACTTTCCTGATTATGGGAATTTGTGGGATAATGGCTTATTACTTAATGATATAAGTGAAGAGGTGGTCACTTAGGTCACCAGGAAGGGTACCCACAGTGTACAGTTGGATGTTGCTATTTACAAGAAACCAGTCAAGTATGGTTTCTTTTTGGATGGGTTTACCTAGCCTGGTTGGGGTAGTTATGGTTTGTGTGAAAGCATGCAGGTTAATATGGGTAGAGGGGGATTGTGAGGAACAGGTGCTCCAGTCTATGTTAAAGTCAGCATGCAGTAGAGTTTCTTGGGGGTAGTGACATGGTAGCCAAAGGAGGGTGACTTCAAGTGTGTCTATGTTGTTGCCTCGGGGCACATACAAACAGCTGATGTTAATGCATTTATTTTTGTTAAGCTGTAATCTTGTGACAAGAATTGCAGAGTTGTTGATCTGAGGTGGTTGATTCTGGTCAAATTTAACCCAGATTTGTAAAGTATAGCTACCCCACCACCCTTCCTGGAAACACGGTCCACCCTGTGTATATTATACCCAGGAGATACCACCTCATTATCATTTGTGTGAGGTTTTAACCAGGTCTCTGATAGACATAGTATTTCAGGGGAGTGGACAGCCAGGATGGCATGCAGTTGATGTACCTTATTATTAATACTCCTAATACTGAGGTGACAGGCCAGGAGAGAGTTTGTTGGTCTACTGATTCTAGTTTGATAGCTTATATTACAATCGGAGGGGGTGTATTTATCAAAGGTGGATGGGCCGGGGTTAGGGTGAATATCACTACCGAGTATGAAGCTGGGATTGTACTTAGTAATAAGCCTCAGAAGTTTATGTAAGAGTCTGTAGTATTGTCTTGATCTAGGGCTGGGGTGCCTGGGGTTGGTATGCTGAAAGAGTGAGCAAGGGGCTGAGTTGTTCCCATTTTTATTGGCATGGCTGAAGGTGGGATGCTTTATCTCTGGAGTGATCATATGGTCTTTAGGGTATTGATAGCCAATAAGCATATGGTTTTCATACAGGGTGAGTACATATGAGCCTAGCAGAATGGGTATTAAATAGTATTGGAACATTATGAGAGAAGAAGAAAGTTAGTTGAGATCAGTTGTTTGACTGACACTGTAGTACAGGAACTGATGACCAATTTAGGTAAATTAGAGTGGGAGGAGAGAGTATGTAAGTGAGAGCTGATAGGAGGAGGAACAGGGTGGAGAGAGATTGGGGTGAAAGCTGATAGGATATTGCAGCAAGGGTGTGGTTAGGTACCAATAAATGTAGAGCTACTGGGGGTGGGTGAGAATTGGGGGCAGGGAGGGGAGTGGAGCGAGCCCCAAGCGAGTGCAGCAGGGCAATTACAGACTGCAAGTGTTTCCTTATATGTAGGTAGTTTTATGGAAGTTCTTTAAGCCATTTTTACACTGAGTGTATATTATGCTGTACTTTTAAACCTGAATTTATGCTGTACTTTCAAACTGAATGTAACACTAGGTTGTAGGCTAGGGTTAGACTGTAACTGGTACACTTGCAAGAGGTTTGTAAACTACAGGTTATGGGACAGAGTACAATTTTCAGGGCTAACAGCTTTAGACCCAGGTCAGCAGCTTATATGATATAAAAATTACCATGCACTTTAAGATGTTAACCTTAGCCAGTTGAAGGAATGACTTTTGGTGAATAGTTTGTGGATACTGGTTTTCAGGGTAGCCTTTTTCAGTTAAGAGATTCTTTTAGTAAGTGAGTTAGAGGGGTCTAACTAAAATAAAACAGACAGTAGGAGTAAGAAACTTTTCTGGCACTAACTGCTAGCCAACAAATAAGCAAGCAAATCAACAATCAGTTTAACCAGTGAATATACAGTAAGAAGCAACTCAGTTTAGTTACAAATAATATTACTTCGTTTCCACATTCTGAGCCAACAACCAGTGCTAAGTAATGCTGGACCTTAAGTATATGTTGTACTATACCTATTACATAGGTTATAATGCATTGATTTTGAAATTAACAGGAACTGTATGTTTAATCTATGTTGCCGTTTCAAATGCAGCAGTTCGATACAGGAAATGCACTTGTTTCTAGCTTGTAGTTTAAAGAACTCAGAATCTGCTACAATGGGGATAAAGCAGGATACAAGACATCTCTCGACTATCATTTATCATTACAAAATGGAAACAGCTACTCATCATCTTCATCATCTTCTTTCGCTGCTCCCATTAGGGGTTGCCACAGCAGATCATCTGTTTCCATTTCTTTCTGTCCTCTGCATCGTGCTCTGTCACACCAACCGCCTGTATGTCCTCTCTCACCACATCCATAAACCTTATTTTAAGCCTTCCTCTTGTCCTGTTACCTGGTAGCTTCATCCTTAGCAATATACTCAGCATCCCTCCTCAGCACATGCCCAAACCAATGCAATCTTGCCTCTCTGGCTTTGTCTCAAACCTTCCAGCCTGGGCTGACCCTCTAATATACTTATTCCTAATCCTGTCCACCCTCGTCACACCCAGTGCAAATCTTAACATCTTTACCTCTGCCACATCCAGCTCTAACTCCTGCCTTTTTGTCAATGTCACTGTCTCCAACCCATATAACATAGCTGGTCTCACTACCTTCTTGTAGACTTTCCCTTTCACTCTTACTGGTACTCGTCTGTCACAAATCACTCCTGACACTATTCTCCACTCACTCCATCTTACCTGTACTCTCTTCTTCACCTCTCTTCCACACTCACCATTACACTGAACTATTGATCCCAAGTATTTAAACTCACCCATCTTCACCAACTCTACACTATTCCAAGCTAAATCTTAGTATGTTTTTCAGTACAGAGGTACAGGTTACAAAGACTGCAGAGTGCTATTAGACAAACACATTTGCACTATGCCGCATCATCTGAGCACATGGAGATTTCCCTTATGCCTTAGTTCTTCCAAAAAATAACAGCTAGTGTAGGCTGAATTACTCTAAAGAATGTCCGTACTCACTACACATCGTATTACTTTCATCTAGGCTAAATACAGTAACATTAGTATTTTCAAAGAGTACCTTCATTTTGTTTGTGTTTCCTCATGTAGTGTCATGGCAAGAACACTAGATGGACAGTAAACAAAAGTAATACATGCTATTGCCCAATTTGCATAGTGTACTGTCGAGCAGTAGGTTTGCATAATGGTTGGCAAAGTATTTCTGTATGCTAGAGACACATTTCTACCTCTTTCCCTGTTTGCACATAGTTAAGTGGTGTGCAAATGTGAGCTTCATTGCTAAAATCCTTAGAGTTTTTAATACTGAGGATATGAAACACACCCACTGCTTAGCTGACTCTGTGGCAACAGGTATAAATGCATTGATGCATTTCTTTAGGAGCCTAGATGATATAGTTTGACTTTACGTTTGTGCAATACTTTTAAATACTGATAACGCAATGAAATTATTCTGTATACTACATTCACCATGTGTTACATTGTGTTGAAGTAGCACAGCATGTTTAAGTGGCATTGCATGGAGGTAACCACACCATAGAAGAGCTGCTCACCGATGTTTGGCATTGATGCACAATGCCAAACTCCATGCAAACATAGAGGCCACAAAGTGAAGGGCTCCACTGTTTTTTTTTTTCAGTTACTTAGGTGTGTTATATTCGATTCTATTTTCTGACAAGATTATAGGTGTTAAAATGGGGTATAGAGGAAAGTGGTGAAATTGGGGAGGGGGGCAAGCAGGGGGAAGAACAAAGGGAAAGCAATATAAGAATTAGCAGGAAGAATATAGGAAAGAACCATAGATATGCATTTCATCAACAGTGTATAAGAAATATACAGTATATACAGAATATTAGCTGAATTTGGACTGTCACCTCCACAAAGAGAAATGACAACAATCCAATCATGTTGTATAGCCAATTGGACTAAATCAAGTGTGTCAAGAAGACACATGTGTGAAAAGGAGAGCTATGTATGGAGCAATATTTTTGGGGGGACAGGTGCCTGTTTTTTTACTTCAGTAAGAGAAGAATGATGGGTAAGGGAGATTGGTATTTCTGAGTCAGGTAAGTTGGGTAGGTGAGGAAGCACATGCAGACAAGCATGACAAACAAGACAAGACACAGGGAAGGTGAGGGACATAAAAGGTTGGGTGACACCATCACTAGGATGAGGGAGGGGACAACGCAAACTCATGCTCGTCAAACATGAGGACAGTGGGAATGTAGTCCTCAACCACAGGATTGTCATCAGTGCCCCTTTACTCCACTGGATGCTGGAGGGCTTGATATCTCTACCTCCAATGGACTGAGAGGGAGAGCAGCCTGTCCATATGGTGTAGGCATACACTGATAGTGCTATGCACAATCCTACGCACCAACCCTGGTATCTCCTGGTGGGAGATGAAATCCCCACCTCAGTCAGTAGTCCTGGAGGATACCACAACACCAGTTGCTGGGGAGTGATACCTGAGGGTGCAGGTAGTGCAGGGTTAGCAGAGACACTACTGCCAGGTTGGGCCCAGATGTGCTGGCCATCGGTCCCAAAGCTGATAGAGTGGGGCAGGCTGACCCACTGGGTTTGGGCTACCTCCCTGTACTGTGAAGCATTTAGTGATTTGTTACAGATTGATGACATGGAGACATTTTGATGACACATAATAGAAAATATAAAAGAGAGAAAGGTTGGGATGAGAAAAACAAGAGATAAAAGTAGTACCACCATATGTGATATGCAATGCATCATGACAATAATACAACTATTTTATATAAAGTTTTAAATGTAAGTATACTGTCTAACAACTGCAAACTATAATTATAGATTGCTCAAAGTAATCCTTGCAATGTACAGATATTTCATATATGCTTGATCCAATTATACGGATAAATGCTAACAGCAGGGCATTTATACCACTTGTGTAGAATTTAATTCCTATAATATTATTAAAAATGCAGCATTTTATATTTGTTACTCATGGTATTTGACCCCAAAACCTCTGACTACAGTCTTACACTTGACTCCTAAAGTTTAATGCATGCATACCTGCTTTTACAGTTAGGATATGCATGCTTACTTTGCTACTACTGTATGGAAAAGAATATTTTTCTTTAAACTTTAAAGCTACAATAATACTTCTCATGTGTTGCATACATATCACATGCTTCCCTCGGTCTCTCTAGAAGCTCAACATCGGCCTGACTATTCACACATATTTCAGAATTAGCAGTGAAAAAAAGAAAAGAAAAGAAAAAAAGAAAAGAAAAGAAAAGAAAACAGCACTATAGCATTATACTTATCAGTTTTGCTTATATTTAACTTTCTATGTATTATAAATTCTCTTTATTAGCATACTTTCACAACTGTCAATCATGTCTGAGCCTTGGAATAGTAAAGCCAAGGCTGTACCCAATGTGTCTGGCATCTTTTGCACTAGAAAACAGTGTAGGCCCCACTTCAACAACCTAAAAAGGCACAGCAGGGATGCACTCAATGAGTGGTTGGATGACTTCTATTGGGAGCCAGAATAGTCCCCTGCAAAATCTCATGGCTGTCACACTTTACCAGGAGTCCAATAAATATTCTGGACTCCTGTGCACCCCACCTCTATACTCTAATTTGGGCACCTTCCCCTCTAACACCAGACTTGTCTAATCCCAAAGCAGTGCAATAGCAAATAATGATTTCCTGCCATTTCCTGTTATCACGTTTACTGGTATTGCACATACCTGAGTAATGATGCCAATTGCCAAACAAGGAAAAACACAATATCTAAAAGTGGTAGCTCAAAACAACACAATAAAAAAACACTTGAGCAACAACCAGCAAAAGAAGTATTCAAGAATTTATCAAATAATTAAGCCCAGGATATTTATCTGCCCCATTTTTAACTGCCATAATGTTTCTTTTTGCTCTACATGATTTTTAAAGTCCCCACCTCTAAAATCAGCCAAACCTTGCACTATTATAGAAAAAATGAACTTTTTATATTTCTCACATTCAACAGTATCTTTAAAAAGTGCATTCTTCAAATCTTTCTTTTTGATACTATATAAGTATTCTTTAATTATTTCTTATAGTGCCCTTGTAGTCATACAAATACAAAAGGCACTACATCCAGCACATACACTTATATAAATCACCCCTCTAGTGTTATAATTGAATTTACATGATACTGTCAAGGTGTAGGATAAACTATCAAAAGAAATGTAAGGCCCTTCTAGGATGTAATGACAAATGTTACACCCCCCACACTTAACATCACATTACTTTTCTCTGTTAGAGAGGTTAAGGGTACATGATTTCATCAGCCCGGAGGAGAGCAGCTGCAGTGGCCCATGAATGGATGGCTACAGGGGGGACCTGTTACACAGTCACCAGCGACACCAAATAAAGAGTTCCAGTCCACTGTCAGAGCTCCAGAAAGCTCAGTGGAAAGTACACAACAGCATGTGATTGATGTTGGTGCTGCTGTTTCAGGGTGGGCAAGTATGTTCCAGGAGGAAGTTCCAGGTAGACTTATCTATCTCAGTTGGTAAATGCTTCTTGTGTAGTAAAATATTAACAGCAATACTTAAGTTCTGTTTAACATATTATTGGGGGAAGGTGGGGAATAGTTGTAGATTGATACAGTTAGCAACACATTCTGGTTGATTACACATGGGCTTGAGGTGGATGTGTCATCCAAGTTCTTGACAAAATTTCATTAATGAACATACATTATAAAGGGCAAAACATTTTAACCCCCTGTGTTACTATTAATTGTGATGATGGTGTCCTTACCTTTTGCTTAACTTCTTCCAGGACCATCCTCCGTAGTGACCCTAGAATCCTCTACACATGTTAGTCAAACAGTTTTATATCAGTACTGATGAGCAAGTCAAAGAAATATTTATGTTATCCATATGTGTGATGTGGGTGTTGGGACTGTTTTGTGTACTGCTGTACAGTCTGTAATAGTGACACCACTATTAGTTTAGTAGCATATATTGGACTATAGCAATGTAGGTATTAATTTATTTCCTGTGTTTGTTGCTTACCATCTCAGGTGATCCCAACAGTGGAAGTGTAAGACTTACCAGCTGATGTCAGAGTATCAGCAGACTCTGATGATGATGGTAGTCAAAAACAGGCACAGTTGTGGACTGCAGAAGTTGAATCTGACACTGAGGGTGACATTCAGCCATCCCCTGTAATTCCACTGGACACAGCCAATAGGCCTATACCAACCCATTTCAATGAGCCCTCTGATATTGAACAGGTGGAAGGTGAGGCACCTGATCAGGGTAGTATGGTTACTGTGGATTGATTGCCTGTTGACTGTGGCCATAGCCAAAGTGTGGGTGAGGCACCACACAGGAGGATTGTTATGGGTGTTCGGAGGAGGCCTGTTGTCCGTCATTCAACTGATCCAGGTGTGTCTTCCTGTGCCACTCAATATATGTTTAGGGCCATCATGGAGGTGCAGGCACATTCTAATAGGGCCTCCAGAGAAATGCTTAGGGTTGTAGATGACATGCATGACTACCTCCACTGTGTTACCAATTCAATGGATCAGATGAATGACACTTTGGAACTGGTGGTGTCTGTAATACAACATCTGCTGGGAGTGGAATGGCATCTACGTGGGCATAGGATAGCCACATCATCTGATGTCAGCTGAAGTGGCAGTGCCCAATCATGCTCCCACAGTGGCACTACTTCCACTGCTCCATCAGTGGTTGAAGTCTTCACACCCAGATGTGGCAGGCTATGGGGTCATGGTCCTGGGTATCCTCGTGAGGAGAGGTCATCCAGCAGACATCAGTCATGTATGAATAGCAGCAGTGCATATGACAGCAGGCATGGATGTGCCAGTGCAATTCCTGGCAGAGCAAGTACTTGTGGTTGGGTACTGCAGCAATGAAGTGCCACCTGTACCATGCATGACTCATACCTGTCTGACATACCAAACTGTAGAAGCACTGAGCTTGGCTGCATTATTGCAGACACTCACACACCAATTTCACTAGGAGTGCCCATATAGAGACACACACACAACAATTACATGGCTCAGCCATGAGGCTTAATGCTAATTCAGTCTCAGTGGCCATTTGTTACTTTATCCAAATGTCTGCCTGTTTCTCTTTCTTCCTCACATGTACTCACTTAGCTTTTGTGTCAGTCTAGGCTTCCTGCCACCCCCCATCCTCCCACCCCCACAGCACCCTGTGAAAGTGTTGATACCTGTGCCATTTCCTTGTTTTCTCTTTTAGATTCGGGGATACATAAGCTTTGTGTCTGATGCTTAGGGTCCAAAGCTGACTTAGTGCTTAGTATATCTGTGATTGTGATGTTGTTTTGCTGATTGTACTTTTTACATATTTTGGTCTTAAGATATTAGACAGTTGATAGAATTAAACCATTTTTTGAATCAGTATTTTTAAGAATCTTCTGAGGGTTATGAAGTCTAAAACTGAACTGTTTCTCATTAATTTCTAACTTCTCTCTTTAATGATTTTCCAGTATAAAGGTATGAGGCCAAACTGAGGACATTCGATAACTATCAGTACTTTTGAGAGGTATGAATGTGTGAATCTTTGTTGCATGAGGCCTATTACTTGATTGAGGATACATGTATCAAATAAGTCTCTGCTGTCGCATGTTGACATTATTTCTGTGCAAATCACCAAACTTTTACTTACTTATATTACCAAGTAACAACATGCAAGGATATGCCATTAATTTGTATTATTATACAATTCTGTTTTAACCCTGCAGGTTTAACACTAACCTTGTAAATCTATCAGTTGCTGCAGTTTTAGTTCAGAGTTAAGTCTGTCTGTTGCTTGGAGTACACAGCCATTACACATGGGTAGGCAAAGGTTGTGAGCATTACCTGGCATCAATGTTAGCATATGTATGTGCATAGGATGAAGGTTTTAGCCCCTTAAGTAGTGACTGAGCGTGCTATGCATTGTCTATTAGCCAATGTGAGGGCATATTGAGCACACCTACATCTACCTTCACCCACAGCAGCTGCTGACTCCCCCTCTGACTCCTCACCTGCATGTGGCTGTAGTTGCCTTGTGCTTGGTGATGGGATGTGTGCCCCTTCCCGTTATTGCTCCTACTGTAGCTGTTTTCTCAGGATGATGCTGTGAAGCATGGCACAGACCATGAGGATTTCAGTACATGCATGCGGATTGTACTGCAGGGCTCCACCAGATGTATCTAGGCACTGGAACCATAACTTCAGCAGCCCAAACACACACTCTTTGATATTTCTGGTTTGAGCGTGTGCCTCATTATGGCATTTTTCAGCAGAGCTTCTGTGCATTTCTAATGGGCATCATCAGCCATGGTTCCAGTGCACAACCTGCATCTCCTAGTAAATGACCTGTGGAATATCACCCATAGTGAACATCTGATACAGTTGGGAGGTATGCCAGATACTTGAGTCATGGTAGCTCCTGGGTTGCCAGCACACACATTCAAGATGATTCCCTTAGCTTTACGTACAACTTGAGAGTTAACAGAGTGGAAGCCCTTTCTATTTATATAGACCCTTCCTTGTTCCCTGGATGGCACCTTGATTTCTTTATGTGTACAGTCTATGGCACCCAGTACTTCAGGGTAGTGTGCTACAGGGTAGAACTCCTGAATATTTGTGGCCCTGTCCTCAGGAGTACAAGGGAAAATATATGTGGTTACTGCCATATTGGAGCATAGCATTCAGGAATTGATGGAAAATCCTGGATACTGATGCCTTTGACACCCCCAGCATGTCCCATGTTGGTCTCTGAAAGGTTACTGTATGTAAAATTCTAAGTGCTCCAAATACCTTTGTCTCCACTGGTATTGGTTTCCCTCAGTTTTCTCTGAGTCTGAGCTGAGTATGGCAGAAGTTGCAGAGTTCCTGGAATGTGTCTCTATGCACCCTGTAGCTCTCTACAATTTCAGCCTCATGCAGATTGTGATAAGTTAAACAGGGTGTAAAAACTCTTTTCCTTCTTTGCCATAGTTTATTAGCAGCAGCATAGACTTCAGCCTGTTGCACATATACATGAATTAAAGCAACATCAGCCCCTAACATTCTTTCTGTGTAGACTCCTTTCTGTGGTTGTATTCCAGTAGGTTTTGGAATTCACAGGTAAAACCAGCACTGAGTCTACACAGTTGCTTTATAGCCTGTCTAATAGCTCCTGCATCTTGGATTGGTTGATTAGCATAAAATGCAGCTGCTTATGCTGTAATTAGCATAACATGGTGTTGACAGTGGTTATGAGGCTATACACCGTATACAGCCGCTTAGTGAATACAAACCAATATGTTACTGTGTGCAAGTCACTGCACTGATGCACACACAATCTTAGCAGACTTTGTCGGGATTATTGAATCTGCCTTAGAGTTATCATTTGTAATAAGCAGGGGGTGTTGGTGGTACATTTGAGCTTGCCTCCCCTGTGAAAATGATGTCTGTTTTTTCCTGCTCTATGGCTGATCTATAGCGAATGCTCAAAAGAGTGTTGGCATTCTGCTGTTGAAACTAATGTGTTGACATTTATAACATTGATATTACAGCCAAGAAACATAAAAAATATCTATCTGGCTGTCTATCTATGTATCTGTCGATATACATATGATTGGGCATAATTTAATTGAAGGCAGTTTTGTCTGAAGTACAAATGGTCGAAAAAATATTAAAAGTACATTTGATTGCAGGTGCATTTGACTGAAAAGCTATTTCACTGAAAACCTACTACATAACATATACCACAAAAAAAAAAAATATTCATGGGGCAAGCCCCCCACTTCTTCCACATGGAGGCTATGCCCCCCACTCCACCCCCTTAGTTCTATAATCCAACTACAGGGTCACACACCAGTGAAGAAAAGAAAAAAAAGCACCATATAGAGTTAATCAATGCTGGCACACAAACTTCTACAAATCTGGGGGTACAAGATGGTATCAGGTTTTGCCAATCCACTCAAAATATTCTTAATTATGTTCCCTAACAATTACCTTGTGCAAAAATAACACCAGGAATACTATTTGTAGACATTTACACTATTCACTGAAATGGCTATTCAGTCAAATCTACTCGCAGTCAAATGGACTTCAGTCATTTTAACCTACTGCTTTTTTTTCTTTTAGTCAATGCTATCTTTGATATAATGATACACTGTTATATATGTGTGCATATATTATATATATTTCGGATGATATTAACAATAATTATGCTGTTTGATTTCTTGATGAATTCTGATTTAAGTAAGAGTATTGGTTTATAATTCTGACATATATGCATCTGTTATCTCATAAGCAACACAAACTAGAAAAGTAAGTAAATAATGAACTATATTTCAAGAGAATCAGTCGGGAGAAAGGAACTGAGCCATGCAATGCAGATAAGACTAAAGATCCTTAGTGCAAAGTGCAAAGTGCATTTTTATGGTGTAAGGCAATAAATGTTAGACTGATGAAGATGAGAAGGGGATTGTCTCCTGTAGCTGTGCTTTGTAACAAATCTCAGATGAGGGATACAGATAACTAAATCATGCAGTATGCTTTATGGATAATACCAGAGAACAGAAGTATAAAATGAAGACAGTTTATAATGTTGAAATATTATTGATTAGGAAGAGCTTTATAAGGTATATGCAAATTTTCAGTCTTGGATAGTATGATGAAAGAACAGAAAATGCTGCTTAAGGTTTAATATTGTAAAGACTACACTTTTGAATTAAGAATCTGAAATTGATTGAGTGCCAAGTACATGGTGTTTCACAATGCTGTGCACTTTAATGAATGTGAAAGCCTCAGATATGCAAATGACAAAGTTACCGTGCCTAGTAAAGATGAATGCCCAGTGAGGTGGATAAAAAAGTATACATTTGCATCTGTAAGCCACACAATGAATCTATTACTCCTGTATATAAAAACAATCACACACAATTAATCTATTACTCCTGTATATAAAAACAATCACCCCAGATTACACCAGGTAGAAGAAAGCTAATAAACCAGAAACTCGAGTGACATTTTAACATCTCTGCCTAACCTTGATCACTTACAGATATATGGAAAAATGTCTTGGGATACTTATACCCATAAGGTGTTATATGTTGTTATATGGAAGCTGTAGTCCACAGCCACATACCCTAATATAACTAAGTTACTGATAAAATGTCAGTGAGGAACTTATTATTAATTAATTATTTGTTAACTAGATAAATGTACAAGTCCCCAAAATTATTTCAGCCCCAAACTAGAACAATTGCTGCATAAAGGCTTTTCTCTGCATATGTGTGAGCTGATATGTATCTGTGTCTGTTTGTTTGTTTACAATTTACCTTACTCACTATGCTGGCAGTCACCTAGCTGAATAGAAAATGTTCTGAAGGGAAACCTCAACATCTTTTCATCTAGAGACTCTTGTCGGCCCTGTGGTAATGACATCAGGGTAGAACTCTGGAAATCTTAGATCAAAGCCCAACTGAGAGCTAATATTTTCCTTTTGTGCATCTGATTCTAAGTGTGCCTAAGCAGAAGGCTTTTCTCCTATTGTCTGTGGGCATAACATTGTAATGTGGTCATGTGTTTCATGTAAACTTTTCAGTTTAGCAATAAATAAATAAATAAATACAAAAATATGTAGCACATCCTTGACCCAAAGGATAAGAATGTAGTTCTGAGAAAAAAAAAAAAACAAGTATCATGGATACTGGTTGCCTTTGTCATTTCATAAAACTTGAATTGATCATGTCTGATGCAAAATATGCATGCATGTGAGAAATGAAGATTAGACCCTTGGAAATGAAAGTGGAAGAACTAATGACGAATGTATGCACCCCTAACAGTCATTGGCATATTGTGTACACATAATCACTTTATAGTTTTCACAATAACTAGACATTTTAATGCCTATAAAGGATCCAAAATGCTGACTACGTGGACTACTGAAATCAGATCCTCCACAAAATATTTTGGAATTTAACATGAAACAATACTTCTCTCAGTTACCCCCCCCCACACACACACACACACACACACACACACACACACACACACACCATCTGAGGATTATTTGTTTTACTTTTCAGAGGAAATAAATTCTTAAAGAACTGCAACTTTATGAAATTTTCTTAAATGTCAATGCTTTTTGGCATTCTTCTCCTTCTGCTTCTTCTTCTTCTGTGTTGCTCAGCAACTTCCTGGACCCCCCACATGCCCCCTACAGCAATCTTTTCCCTCAGATGTGAGAACTCAGTAGCTCATTCATTCTTTCCAGACTGACAATTTGAGAAAAAGAGAGCATAACCATCACTTATCTGAGACTCTAGCTTTGCATTTTGGCTGTCTAATACCCACTGCTCATACCTGATCACACAAGAGTTTGGCATGCAGTAGACTAGTTACTCTATGAATTTCAATAATTTTGTAACATTCTTTCTTGAACATTGGTGACTACTCTCTCTTACTAAAAATTAGTTTTTCAAAGACTACCAACGGAATTTTCTTCACATTCACATTTGATAAGTAACTACTTCTCTTCAGGAACTGACCCTGAAATGTTTTTTCGACCTTTTTCAGGTTTTCTAGCTACAGGTTTTCCCTTAGTAGCACTTGTGTTATCATCTAGTAGTACTACTCTTAGACCTTCCTCCCTTTATCCTCTTAGCTCTTTCAGTTTCTGAGAAATATGAATGGACAATTTCCTACATTTTCTCCTATCAGTCTCGTTGATATGGGCATCATGGGAGTGTAGCAACTGCCTCAGGTACACGGACAACCCTCTACTACTACCACCTAGCAACATAATTTGTGAGATGCAATTACATCAAGCACCTAGTGTCATTACTCTCTCCCCCACAAACTAGTATATCTGGCACAGAGAAGATTGGCAACATGAACAGCACACCTCAAACACCATCCACACCTACACAACACACCCCCACATATGCAGAGGTCCTCAACAAAAGCATACTCAAACAAAAGAGACCTCTGAGGCATAAACGCACACAAACTCCACTACCCATCACACCACACACCAGACATAGTCCACACACCTGTCTTACAGACACTAAGGCCTAAACATAAACCCAACATATTAGTCATAGGAGACTCCATTGTGAGACACACAGATGTGTCTCTCACCAGGCTGGATTAGTAGAAAGTCATGGTTAGTTGGTTGTCGGGTGCTAGAATCTCCCATATCATCAATGCACTCAAGTCTCTCAACAGGTCCTGTTATGACTCTGTCATAGTCCATGTTGGACTGAATGACTTGAGACATACCTCCCTGGACTATATGAAGAGAGACATGATCGAGCTCTCTGAGTATGTGTCCTAGGCAGATATGTTCCTAGCCTTAAGCAGCATTCTACTGTTACCCAGAATGATGCCTCAGTACAAACAGAAACTGATTGACTTTAACAATTGGCTTAGTTTCTGGTGTCATTCCAAGGAGATCCAGTACCTGACAGCTTGGGATGACATCACTGGCAAACTACGATGGTTTGCCAGAAATGGACTGCATCTGTCTCCCTTGGGATTCAAGCTCCTGGCAAAGGCTCTTGCCTCCCCCATAGTGCCAGTTTTGGCAATGCTATGAGGTCAAAACTACCAACAAGAACATTTTGTCAAAATGTAAATTAATTCTCATGCTGCTAAATGCTAGGAGTCTAAACATGAAACTGCACTCATTGCTAGCATTCTTAACCCTGGAAGAAGCTGACATTTGTGCAGTCACAGAAACCTGGTTCAAAGATATGGAGAGTACCCCAGCCATACCAGATTACTCACCTATTATTCTTTCAGGCTCCAAACCATTGGCAGCAAAACAAAAGGAGGAAGATTTGCAATATATATAAAAGACATGCACACCTATATGCTGGTTAAACTTATGATGCAGAGGAAACACTCCAGGTGTAGTTAACAATTGACAAGACCCCTATTCAAATCATACCTAGCTATAGGCCTCCAACTCTGACTCAAGATGCGCACTCCACCCATCTGAACCTCTTTGAATCTATCAAGATTCAACCTTTTACCTTAATCCTCAGCTATCCAGTCATAGACTGGAAGAAATACTCATGCCAAAACACAAATGCCCAGAGATTCCTTGATTTCATCAATGCAAATGCCTTGGACCAGTTGGTTGACACCCCCACGAGAGGTGAAAATATCTTGGACTTGATATTAACCAACATAAGTAACCACTGCAGCATCCCTGCAGTGTCATCACCCCTCGTAAGATCCGACCACAAAGCAGTCACTTTCGAAGTTACCATCTCCCTGACACCCCCCCCCCACCCCCCTGCTGGGGTCAAACAAAAAAAATTCTCCAAAGCTGATAACAACCTCCTGAAGGAAGGTATAAACAGCTTCACAGCTCCCTCCCCCTCCATAGGAACTGGCTCATATGTCCAAACCTACACAAAAGTACTATATAAGCATTTATATAGCTGCATGAAATCAAGAATACTAGACATGATGATATCCTCCTCCTCAAGGAAGAGTAAACATGTCTGGTGGAAATCTACAATAAATAAACTCTATAATAAAAGGAAAAAATTGCTGTCCAGGACCATGAAGGAGCAGGCGTCTAATTGGAAGCAATCTCTCCTAAGCCTTAATAAGCAAATAAGAATCCACCATAGCAAACTTCGAGTCCAAACTGGCCACATCTACTAAAGACAATCATAAGGCCTTCTTCACATATGTCCACAATCTCAAGGGAAGCACCCAGATCTGCTCAGAACTGGTGGTCAAAGACACCGCATGCACAAATGTTGTAGATATAGGCAACCTGCTGGCAGACAGCTTCAGTGAAAACTTCACTCCTATAACCCCCCCATCAGTAAAACAGGACATCCCCAGTACCTGCCCCCCTCCCCTTATCTCTAGGGAGCAAGTCATCACTGCCTTCTCAAAGGCAAAAAATACAGTCTCCATGGGACCCATAACATCCCAGGCTGCATCCTTCATGAACTCAGGCATGACCTTGTAGCATCATTAGGCACCATATTCAACCAAAGCCTGAATACCAGCTTCATCCCAGCTGAGTGGAGTACAGTTACTGTCATCCCTTTGCACAAAGGTGAAGCATCCACTGATCAAGGAAATTATAGACCCAGCAGCCTAACTAGCATGATCTGCAAGGCCATGGAGGGGATTAAAATGGACTTCATTAACAAGGGCATTGGCAACCTCTAGACACTTGATCCCACACAGTTTGGTTTTGACACGGGGAGGTCATGTCTGCTAAATTTGGTCAACTTCTTTGAGGCAGTCACCAAGGCCATAGACAAGGTGAATATTATGCACACTGCCTACCTTGACCAGGCCAAAGCCTTTGATACCATTCCCCACTCAGGTATAATAGATAAACTCTCTTAACTAGGGATCTGTCCATATGGTACCAGATGAGTAGCAAACTGGTTTACTGATAGAACCCACTTACTTAAAATAGGGGAAGCCATCTCAAGAAGTAGACTCGTAACAAGCAGTGTACCTCAGTGATTGGTCTTGGGGCCTCTGCTGTTTTAGATATACTTCTCAGAGGTGCAGGCCATTTCTAGTGGAAGTCTAGTGGACTATAGCTGACCAAGTTTGCAGATGACTTCAAGCTGGGTGCTGTCATTAATTCCCCTAGTGATGTGGACATCCACCAAGAGGGTCTCACAAAAACAAATGACTGGTGGCAGAAACATGGCCTCAAATTGAATGTCAAAAAATGCATCATCATCCCTTTTGGGGAGAATGATGTCCCCACAAATTATCACATTGATAATAAGGTACTAAGCAAGCAATCAGTTGTGAGGGACTTGGGGACCTAGGTTGATAGCAATCTGACTTTTGACCACCATATTGCCTCCGTTGTATGGAAAGCTTTCTACATGGCCCACCTCATTAGCAAGGGTATCTCATCCAGGGACAATGTGGTCATAACATCCCTGTATTCTTCCCTTATAAGGCCCATTATTGAGTACAATGCCCCTTTCAGCCTGCACCTCACAAAGCACATGCAGCATCTGGAGAGACCACAGAGTTTCCTCACCCGGAGAATCCAGGGCCTCAAATATCTACCCTACATAGTCTAAAAGACCTGTCCCTCTACTCAGTCTCCTACAAACTCCTCAGAGGTGACCTCTTTGTGGCATACAAAGCAATCTCAGACCCCGTCCTAATGGGACTACTGCATATCCGCAAGTCAAGCTACACTCGAGTAACCTGCACGCGTGACCTCAACCTAGTCTGTGACATTAATGCAACTCATTGGTGGGACAGATTTGTGTCCCAGAAACTCCTCCTTTTGTGAAATAGACTCCTTCTCCACCTAAAGTAGAGTACCTCATTAAAACGTTTTATGTGCAACCTGGATAACTGGATGAGGAACAGAAAATACACCCCTGGGATTCCATCTGTGCCCCTGCTGCACATTGGCATAGGGTGGTGACTTGTTGGAACATGGGATAAATTCTTGGTTAGGCTTGTAAGGGCCTCAGGGCCAATAGCCTAGTAACTTCCCATGATTCCTATGATCCTAAATGGAAAACACATAGGAAACAATTATCAAGAAAAAAATCATAATATCCTGGTTTTAGCAATATGGTTCAATAAGTTAAAGACATGGAAATTTCACTGAGTGGTGTGAATAAAAGGCTAAGGTGGACGATACCCACATATCATTTATTTTTTAGCAATCATACCCAATATGGAAGGGATAGAATACATCAGGCAGGTTTTTAGTGGAAATGACACATTTTCCACGTGATAAGATCCCATTGTATTGCTTGTTTGAGTTGGTGTTGAATGATAATGTATTTTTATATGAAGATAAATACTTTCTTCAGAAAAAAGGAGTGGCCATGGGTACTCCATGCGCCAGTTCATATGCCAATCTAGTGATGGCATGGTGGGAAAACACTAACATTAAAACTCATGTTGTTTACTCTAAGCTGGTATGGTACTACTAAAGCTTTGTGGACAACATCTTCCTTTTGTGGAGTGGTACTGAAGCTGAATTAGAAGAGTTTGTTATATATTTGAATAGCACCACCGGTTTTGTACATTTCAGTGGGGAATGGTCAATGGAGCAAATTGATTTCTTAGATGTTCATTTAGTAAAGCAAGAACAGACAATAGCTACCACTGTCCATAATAAAACATGTAAAAAGAATAATCTTTTGCAAAGGGACAGCATGCATCCACCCCACATATACAAGAACATTGTGAGAGGCCAAGGCCTTAGGACATCTATGCTTGCCAACAAAGATGAAGAATGTATTCTGGAATTACATAAGCTAGAACATAATTTTCAAGCTAGGGGCTACAAGCATACTGAATATACACTAGCAATAGAAGGGGTGAGGATAGATAGGCAAGGGTAGACCATATATATATATATATATATATATATATATATATATATATATATATATATATATATATATATATATGAGTTAGATGATGATCAAATAAGGTCAACTAGTAGACAATTCAGATGTATGTAGAATAGTAATTCCGTTCACTAGAAACAACAGATATGTGAATTAATATGTAAAGATTGGAATATACTTATGATTGAGGATGAATTTAGATCTTTGCTTGGCGATAGAGCAAGATTCACTGATAAGAATATCAAGTCACTCAAGCATCTATTATGCTATGAGAAGTCTGGAATGAATCATAAAGTTTTGCCATCTCAGAGAATAGGTACTTTTGGTTGCTGGGGATGTAACTTCTGAGGTTATATAGGGAATACTAATAGATTCATTCATCCTATAACAGGAAAGCTTTATGAATTTCTGAGTTATGCTGATTGTTGAATAAGGCACATGATATACTTAGCCACTTGTATAAAATGCCCCATGTTCTATGTTGGCAAGACAAGCAGGACCCTTAGAAAATGAATATGTGAGCATATATATGCTATTAACAGAGAAGACACAACAAATGCATTGGCTAGGCACATTTGTGAAAATGGCACCACACATAAATGTATCTTTATGGCATTAGAGTTAGCCTTTAGGAACCCCAGACTTGGTAACATTAAGAACATGACTGAGAAAATAGAGGTTAAATGGATCATCAGGCTTCAGGCAGATAAGGGGCTTGGCCTGAATGACAGGATCTCCCTTAAACCTTTTTTAAGGGACAGACCACTAAATAAATGAATATGTCTCTGTTGTTTTTTATATATTTTTATATACAATTTTATATGTTCATTAATAAATGTTTTATCTGTTAAAGTATTTTTATTTTGCATAGAAATTTTAGTGATGACCTTGTTTAAAGCACATGGGAATGTATTAATTGGGGAAGCATAGCTACTGGTTGTTTTTAATTATTTTTATTTTATTTTATTTAACATTTGTTGACCGGGAAAGTCCGACTAGGTTCCACAGAGCCTGTTTTCAGCAGAGGCCTGGGGAGAAATGCTCCAGATGCATATCTTTGGAATGTGGGAGGAAACCGGAGTACCCAGAGGAAACCCACGTGAACACAGGGAGAACATGCAAACTCCACACAGAAGTCACCCCAGCTGAGAATCAAACCAGAGAACCTCTTGCTGTGAGGCGACAACGTTAACCGCTGCACCATAATATAAAGGTTTAGCTTGTGATTTTTAGAAAGTCTGAGGAAGCATCACACTTGACATGAAAGCACTTAATTAAAGATTTAATCTGCATCATGCTGTGTTTGGGCCTTCTTTGGGTTTTATTCTGTGCAAGTGGTACAATAAATTGATACAGTAATACATGAGTAATACATGCAGTGGCAAATAAAATATCAGGGCATAATGCAGATAGTTATAATCCCCCGGATTTACTAAACTTCCATGCAGGACTAGCTTAGTCCTGCATGGAAGCGACCGTTTAGGAGCAGGACAGCAGTGCGCCATGCATATTAATAAGGCATGCTGCCTGGGCTCCTAGGCTTACACGGAGCGTGTAAGAGTGCAGGGAGTGTGTCTGAGAGCAGTCCTTCAGAATAAACACACTACTGCAATGTAGAACAGTAGAAAGGGGTATGCAATGATCGAGATCGCTCACAGGTAACCACAAATCCCCACCAACAGTCCCCCTTGTGTATAACAGCAACAGAATGTAGTAATAAAATGAAGAAACCCTATTTTTTTTTTTAATCCGATTGAAGCTAACAGTAGGTGCATGGGTGTGCCCATCACTTAGCTACGGTTAAAGCAGCTTAAAAGGCTGAGGAGGATAATAAGGAAGATATATGCAAATGAAGTAGCACAGCAATAGTGTAGTGGGCAGTGAATTCGCCTAATGAGCAGGCATTCCTAGTTCAAGTCCCACTGCAGCACATTTTATTTTACATGGCAAAGCACGTTATGACAAATATCTTTGTTGCATAACCCACTAAATAACATATATTTATGAACTGGAATACTGCAGTAAATGCACATGTGAGGTGTCAGTGTCATAATGAATAAGGCACTGGTAAGCAGGTCTAATAAATAAGCAGTAGTAAGCATATATAAGCACTAGTAAGCATCCTTAAGCCCATTTGCACAGCGGTAAGCAATACCTACACTAGCTAAGCAATTCTAAAGCTAACTCTCTGTAAGCAGATGTAACGTCAGGTTAGCAGTGCTTACCATTGCGCAACCCCACTTACAACTGCTCAAAAGTGCCTTACTCATTCTGTATCCAACGGTCCTTGTTCTGCCCATCAACAAAATAAACAACCATGCAGATCTTGAACCCAGGACCCTATAACAATAGTCCCAGTAGTTATCCACCAAGCCATTACAGAAGTACACAAGAATGAGGCAGTAGTAAACATGTCCTCACCAAAGTATAACCAAACTGAACCTGTAAAAGGCATCAGTATACAGTCATATGCACCATGACCCACTACATAACATAAATATGTGAACTGGAGTACAGCAGTAAGCCCAGAAATGAGGTGTAATTGTAATAGAGTGTTGAAGTCCACAGTAAAACACAAGGACCCCACAGAATGTACATACACATCAATCAGGGATACCAGGCATACATATAAGGTGTAATAAATAATAACACAGTGCCAAAAAGGCATTATAATGAAGGTATAATGTAAGCAATGCTAAGCATTGCACAGGCCAACTTAGGAGGTGTGAGCAATGTGTGACCAGCTAACTCTTTGTTCCCTGTAGTATATCCCTTTAAACAATGCCAACCTTAGGTAAGCAGGTTTGCCCATAGCTTATCCTTTTCAAAACCGGCCAATCATGGAAAAGTGTGGGAAATCGGCCCTACTTAAACCCAAGAGGTGGGAATACATCTCATAACTGGTTGTAGCTTCCCCTTACAGGCACTATGGCAGTAAGGGGAGAAGGAGTGTGCTTCTGGGTACAGTGCTAATGCATCCAGGAGTCCATGGTCATGGCAGGACTCCTAGTTAAAGACCATGCACAGAGACTGCTGCAGGGCCAGTATCAGGGCTCCCAGTATAAGGTGGAGGCCTGGGACTGTCTCATCCTCGAACTCACCAGTCCCACTGGCATGCCCCAAACTGGTGAGCAGGTCAGGCACCACTATGCTGACCTGAAGCGGCGGAAGGGGGACCTCTTGGAGGAGTGACTCCAAGGGGCTAGAGCATCAGGGGATGTTCCAGACATGTGTATCACCCCAGTATGTGTGTAGTAAGTGCCAGCTCAGGTTTATCATGGATAGGTATGGCTAAATATTCCTCTTATGTCCCCCACAGCTGCAACAGAGCAGGCCGTGAACCAGGAGGCCCACATCTGCCACCTGGCGCAGTTGCAACATGAGGCAGGTCAGTAATACTCATGCTTTTACTGTCATAGGAAATAAAAATAAAAGTAGTTGTAAATTAATTGCTAGTATAAAACCTGCATTGTTCAAGGCAAGTATTGCATACACTAGGGAATATGGCAGGAAGAGTTTCATATTATTTGTATGGCAATAAAAGTGGAATATCCTGACAAAACAGGTCTAACTACTGGACTGCATGTGTATATTCTGGTATCATATGGTAATGTAGATTTGCAATCATGTAATAGTACTGTAGTATTAAGCACTGTTACCCACACCATGCACTATAAATTGAAAGTGTAGGAATGCCTGTATACAACAGGTATAATCCCCAGAGGCCATTTAGTACAACTGAGAGACACATAGAGTAAACAGGGAAAATGCAGACAACAAAAACCAAATAGCACATGCAACTGAGATGTGAACTGTTGTTTTTTAGCACACACAGCCACGTTTCGAATCCTGCCACTGGTAGTAGTCTGCATACAGATTCATACCCCACAACTGTACAGATATGTCCAGAATGTCTATTAAAGTTGCCCATATATATTTCCTATCAACCTGTCCCCCTGGGAAATCAGTGGGATGATCACAGACGTATAGGCAGCAAACAGGAAATACAACTGATTGACACACACCTATGACAATAAGCCTGGCACACTAGCAACTCCAATACCTTATGTGACTAAGAAGCTACGTATGTCCCATTTACACCCCAAATAGTTAAGCTGTGATAAGAGTGCATACAGTAACAGAGTGAGATGTATGTGCATAATAGTAATGTAGAACCTGGTACTGTGTGTGGGAACATTCAGGTAGTGCTAATAAACATTCCTCCTACAGGTCTGTGAGATACCAACACTGTGCCCAGAAATACAAGAATGATATGCAGTTGCTCTGAATAATGAGGTATTACACATCACTGTCACCCACACTGTCCTACATCATATAACTGCCTAGGAATTCTGTATACGAGTGTTGTTATACAAGGTCAGAATGCATAAGCACAGGGGGATTAATAAGACAGAAAGCAGATTGGAGATACACAGCAATATCAATATAACATACACAACTGTGGTGGACAGTGTTTAAGTTGTAGCAGACACAGCCATGATCTGAATCCTGGGAATGGAAGCACACTGCATACAGATTCATACCCCACAAGTGTACACATGAGGCCAGAATCTCCAGTATATGTGCCCATATCTGCTGCCTGTCCCCCTGGTAAGTCTATGGGATGATCCCAGATGTGTAGCCAGCAAACAGGGAATACAAGTGATTCTCAACCATCATGAGAACACACCTGTCACTGTAGCAACCCCCGAAACTGTTAGGAGAGTAATATTCCAAGTATGGCCTATCTACACTCCCATGTTGACAAGCTGTGACCAGAGTGTGTACAGTAGCAGAGTGAGATGTATGTGCATAATACTAATGTGTAATCTGGAAGTTTGTGTGGCAACAGTCAGGTAGTGCTAATAAACATCAATCCCACAGGTACAATGGATATGAACACTGTGCTGAGAAATATAGACCAATATAACCAGTACTGGTACTGTCCGTGGTGGTGCAGCGGTTAGCATTGTCACCTCACAGCAAGAGGTTCTCCCATTCAATTCTCGGCTGGAGCGTCTTCTGTGTGGAGTCTGCATGTTCTCCCCGTGGTCGAGTAACATTAAAGACATGCAGGTAGTTGCGTGCGTGAATGGGCTTCAGGCTGGCAACTTGGCACAGTAAAAATCCACTACCAATCATTAGCAGACAGGACTTCTGCTGTGGCGACCCCTAATCAAGAAAATCCAAAAGACTAAGGTACTGTCCACCCTGGTATGGTAGGGGATTGTTGAGTGTTGCAGTTTATCTGAATAATAAAGTATCACTGGTCACTGTCACCCACACTGTGCTACATAATATAACTGTGTAGGAAAGCAAGTATATGTACATGTCAGGTCACTAAAGGTGGAAGAGGGCAATATTCTAGATATGTCCAGGCACACCAGCATGTGTTCAACACATGGCCAGAGTCTGTGCAGCAAGAGCTGGATAGCATAGAGCAAAACATCAACCTGGAATCTGGGCGTATGTGTAAAAACAGTCAGGGCCGGATTCACGAAGGCTTGAATGGAGTCTAAGAGTAGAGTAAGACTCCATGCAGCCAACATGTCTGCCGAGCGATCCAGGAAGAGCCAGTAGGGGCGTGTAACAGAGCTCCTTAAACTAGTCCTACATGGACAGGGCTTAGATATGCAAATTACCTCAATTGCAGGCAAAAGCTATGCAAATGAGGTAAATTTGTGATCCAGGAAACCCAAACCTGTCTGAGTAGGAGTAGTGTTATTTGCAGAAATGTACTCAGTTGATAACTGAGTACGGTTCTGCAAATAGCAAAACGGAGCGGTGACAGCTGCAAAAAAAACATGCATTTACAGGAGGAAGCATGTCAATGGCCAAGAATACGGCCATTGGCAATGGGAAGTGATGCAAAATAGAAATAAAATAACTTTTTTTTTCATCCCGATCTCTAGGGTTTAACCGTAGCGCAGCGCTGCGCAAACACGCTGCACCATAAAAAACAGAAAATTAATAATTAAGATCCACAAATGTGGATTTTATAGCTAAAATGAATTTACAATGCAAGGGAATGGCAGGCTGAAGGCAACATGGCCACTGAGTAGAGATTGCTAAGGGGGAAGCTTAGTCTAAGAGATGTAACCAAGCATTAGTATGCAATCCTATGCAAATGAGAGTTAGGATAGTGAATCACAAGTTTACATAGGAAATGAGCACAGTCAGTGGAGTGTAGGAGTAGGATAAGGGGAGTAACAGAGTAGAAGATAGGTGACATCACGAGGGGGGTATGTATGAAAGGAGTGAAGCTCATTGAAGCAAAGTGTCATGTGTCAGCGACAATTACATATTATTGAAAGAGGTGTGTCAACAGGTAGGCCAGGTAAAGTCAAGAAATGGAAGGTGTATGCCGTGGATAACATCAAAGTTTCTTGCTGAGCGTGCATGCACGCGTGTGCGCGCCAGTAAACCCGAGTAAGACAGTGTGCGCGCGTGTTAGCGCGTGTGTGCATGTAAGCTTGAGTAAGCATATGTAAAGCTGTGTAAACAGTTGTAAGCGCGTTTGTGCTGGTGTGCGTGCGTTGTAACAAGAATAAGCAAGTTTTAGTCCATGTAAGCATGTGTGCATGTGTGTCAGCTGCTGTGCGCGTGTTTGCGCTTGTGTGCGCGATGCTCCCCCTCAGGAAACACAAAGAAAAAAGGAAGCATACCAAATAGTAGGGAAGTTACCAGGGCGTACTAGCAGAGCTAGCAGGTGAAAGTAATCAGAATCAGGCACAATTACCCAGGCAGAACACTAGCCCAGCCCAGCCCAGCACTTAAAACACTGCAAACAGTC
This sequence comes from Protopterus annectens, assembly GCF_019279795.1. Taxonomy (NCBI): domain Eukaryota; kingdom Metazoa; phylum Chordata; order Ceratodontiformes; family Protopteridae; genus Protopterus; species Protopterus annectens. The sequence continues at coordinate 1,879,098,058 of NC_056739.1, forward strand.
CATTATGTTTCTCTCAAGAGACACTGCAACACTGCAGTAAGCTAATAGCAGTGAAAACTGAAAAAGCTGTACTGAGACAAAAAATTTTAGGGGCTGCCATTGCTGTTATAAGGCGACATATGCAACATGCTGAGGGTGGTGATGATGCAAATGCTGCTGGACAACCCACAGTGAGGAGGCGTAGAAGAGTGTACAGGCCCAGGGTAACCTACCAGGGGCTACATGAGCTGGAGATAGTGGAGCGCTATAGAGTGGACTGAGACCTCTTGCAGCAAATTGTTGAGCTGTGCAGGCCACGCCTCACACACAGAACCAACAGAGGGGAACCCATCCTAGTGGAAACTATGGTATGTGTTGGCCTAAGAATATTAGCAACAGGTACCTTCCAGAGACCAACTGGTGATATGATGGGAATATCACAGGCATCAGCATCCAGGGTACTGCACCAGTTCCTGGATGCCATGTCAGCACATGTCGGTGATGATGTATACTTCCCCAATTCCTGTGAGGTATTGGCCAGCAATGTGCGTCTCTTCCAGCAAATAGCGGAATACTCTGAGGTAGTGGGTGCAATAGACTGCACGCACATACGCATTAAAGCACCAGCCGGTGAGCGGGGTAGGGTCTAATTCAACCACAAGGGCTTCCCCTCCATCAACTGCCAGGTCATGTGTGATGCCCAGGGCATAATACTGAATGTCTGTGCTGGCTGCCCTGGAAGCTACCATGATTCTCATATCTGGCATCTGACGCAGCTGTACCAGACATTTTCCAATGGGGACATCCCACATGGACACCTAGTGGGGGATGCTGGCTATGCACTGGAGCCATGGCTGATGACACCCATCAGAAACGCACACACACCTGAACAGGAATGCCATAATGAGGCACACACACAAACACAAAATGTAATCGAGCATGTGTTTGGGCTGCTCAAGTCATGGTTCCGGTGCCTGGACACATCTGGTGGAGCCTTGCTGTACTCACCAACTACTTTTACCCAAATTGTCATGGTATGTGCTATGCTACATAATATGATCCTGTGAAAGCAGCTGCAGCAGGACCAGCATAGGCCCAGGCCAAACAGCCCCTCACCATTGCCAGGGCCATCACAGGCAGAGCGTGACTCAGAGGAACAACCTGAGCCTGCCCCAGTAGGCAGAAGGAGGCGTGCCCAGTATGCTTTGTCCTTGGCAAAGAGGCAACGCATAGCACATACACTTGCTCAGTAGGAACTCTGGAAATGATACCTCTCTCTGACCCGCACATATAGTAAAAGGGATGCCTACGTTGACACTACCTGCTTTCAAACATGTATAGGCAGTGTAGTATGTGCATCCAACATAGGCAGCCCTGCATCAACACCTGAGGCATGATTGCCATGTGTTAAGCAATAAAAATCAGTGCCAAACAGCATTTACCACCATGTAGTATATGTAAACAAAATCGCACACACCAACTAGTACAAATGTGGTCAATGTTGAGTAATATTGGCCAACATTCAGCAATGATGGTTAATATTGAGCAATGTTGGACAAGCTGGGTCTAAGTAGGGCATAGCTGAACAAAAGCTAACATGCTCACAGTTACTCTACTGGCCCTTAAGCAGTGTGGTCTGCTCAGTATGAAAATATAAGCAATGATGGTCCTCAAACACAGGATACTGTGCACTATAGTCATAGTACTGAACCACTAAACCATGACACTATTGCAGTGGTTAACCTGTCTGAAGAAATGTTGATAAGTCTATGCAAAGTATTCCATGGAAACCCTGCAGGTACAGCATAATCCCTGTCGAGTTATGACACAAAGGTGAGTCCTGCAGTAAGAATAGAACCTGACCTTCAACACACACAGTAGAAATGTTAATATTGGACATGTACACATACATCAACAAATGTAGTGGACCTCAGACAGCAACATACTGAAAGGTCACACTGGGCATGCTCACACACGAATACATGAGACAAATGTCAGGCAACAGAACACTGACAGCCTGAACTGGGCATGCTCACACACTTAGGCCATGTTGGAGTACAGTAATGGGCCACACATCAGGCAGTTGCATGTGTTAACCCAGGAACCTCTCACTACCCAGCAATCTGCCCTGTGCACACACTTATATGACAACAGACAGGTATATAATATAGTGGAACCCTGTCATAATCAAATATGTTCTGCAGATACCTAAGCGGTTCATAGAAAGTGGGAAAGCAAAGATGATAAAAACCTGCAAACAGTATCAGCAATAAACATTGTGCATCATGAACATTTTCATAGGTTCAAAGGTTGATACTAGGCTATCTGCCCTAGGGCATGTACAAGCATGGTCAGAGTGTGTTTGGCTGCTGCAACCCAGTCAAATCAGAACACTGTGCCTGTGAATAGTAGGCACACAAGATAGCTCATGTACGTTTAGTGTATTGTGCCTCTGTCTAGCAGGGACCCAGAAGATATCCCATGGGTACACATATGATCACCGATCCACTTGTCAAGATGTCACCTGTAGGTGGTCAGTGGGTGGCTCTGCTTATGCAAAACTGGGACTACACTCTGCAGTGAGTGGAGCCTTTTGGATAATAATCTGTCCCCCCAGCATGTCCTATTAACATCTGTGCTGAGATATATGTCCCTGGAGTGTGTAGCTCCAAGGGAGTTGGATATCCTGAAGTGGAGCATGTCCATTAATTCTGGGTCAGATATTGCCTTAAACTACAGGCACACAACACATCCGTGTAGGTGGTATGTGACTGAGTAGAGCTGGAGTTACTGTATCTGAACTTTGCAGAGCATCCGTGTGAGTCCCTACATCTGCTTGATGAGTAAAATTTGTGGCCATTACAGTTGCTGCAGGTGTCGGGTAAGGTACAACCCAAATGTGGCATAGTAACCAAGCATGGTTGTGATGAGTATAGGGACACAATGACTACACATGATCAACATGTGAAACCATGTGGGATATGGTGGTCTATGTAAAAGTACTGTCTAACCACTTTGGCAACGTGATTGTCAAAGGCGAGAGTACGAACAGGTCGTGTCCCCAAACCCATAACTACTACCATATGTAATGGATTACTACCTATGTGGTAATGTGTGGGCATGTTGAAATTCTCAAAGGGGATGACTATGCTACTAATGGCATGTAGCCATAGGCCATGGCTCAGGCACCAGTCATCCTATCTCTGTGAGACCCTGTATGAGTATGCATGTGCCAGCTGGAGAGTTGATTATGGCATCCAGTTTGCAGTCATCTGCGAACATGGGCAGCCATATCCCTCCTGTGATAGCCTGTATGTCACACAAATATATACTGAACAAGAGAGTTCCCAGGACTGAGCCTTGTGTGATGCCATGTGTAACTGGTGTATAGTCAGACATGGCACCTGCAACACTGAGCATGTGGGTGCTATCCCTGATCCAGGTAGCAATCCATCGTGTGAGATATGTGTCGATATTGAAGCTGGTGAGCCTATGCATAATGGCCGTGTGGGGTATTGTGTTGAAGGGTTGTGCAAGGTCCAGGCAGGCTGTGTGGACAACCGTGCCAACACTGATGGACCTGGTAACTGTTTAAAGAATAGAAACAGGTCCAACAGGCAAGATCTGCCCACAACAATGCTGTAATGTGTAGGACCCAGTGTCTGTAGTTTTCCCATGTCTATGTGCATAAGTCTCATTACAATACACTCCATAGCTTTGCAGAACAGGCTAGTTAGCCTTATAGGCTGATATTGTCTGTGGTCTGTTATGGCAGTATTCAGTGGAGCGGGACCACTATCGCTGTATGCCATTCTGTGGGTACAAATCCTGCAGTAACCCTGATATTGAACAGTGACGTAATGTGAGGGTTGCGTCTGTCATGAAGGTCATGTACGACACAGGCCGGGACACTGTCTGGTCCCATTGCTGCTGTGTTGTCTGCTGTGGGGAGGGCAGCACTCACCTGTTTATTCGTGATGTCAGGGAGGTTACACTCTGTTGGGATGGACAGTACCTCCTTAAGGGGGATGGGGGGGCATCTGCATTAAACCTGTTTGCCAGGATGTTGGCAATGTCTGTGGGTTCAGGGTATGTTCTGTCAGTATGCAGTAACACACAGAATATCAGTGAGTGTCCAGCCAGGTACCTGAATTAACTGAAGAAGGCCTTGTGAGTGTCTGATGTGTCTGGTGCAATTGTCCATTAGAAGCGGGCCTGACATAAATACATGAGTGATTACAGCTGTCTGCTAGTACAGATCACAGATGCCTTCCCTGTCTGGGATTGTGCTCTATAATGTAGTAGCTTCCTCCTTTTGTTGTATAGCGTATTAATGGCAGGGGTCCACCAGACAGGTCCCCTGCCATTGGAGGAATGAGTCCAGGTGTTATTTTGGATAGCACGATCCATGCAGTCCACTAGGTGTCCATAGAATGTGTATGTAAAGGATTCAGCAGTCTGTGCCATACTTACCACTGACCCAGCGTATCTGAAGGATACCACAGTCGTATGGAGAAGTGTGACATTTGCTTTTGGGAAGTTCACCAAGATTACCCAGGATGGGTGTGGGGACGGGATATGGATGTCCAGTGAGATAAAGTATGTTCTGTCCTTACCAATGAGGGGTATATCGCAGGTGTGGAACATAGAATCCCCATGTTGGTGATGATCATGTCCAATATGTTGTCCCCTCTTGTGGGTGTGGTGACCAGTTGTGCCATAGCATATGAGTTTACAAATTGTAGCAACTGTTGGGCGAGGTTGTTGGGGCCTGAGTACTATCCCCAGTCAATGTGTGTGTATTTGACGTTACCCAATATAATGGTGTTTGGGGAGAATATCATATTGTCCAGTGTTCCCCGGAAAGACGAGTGTGGTTGCTGAGTTTTTGAGTGTGGTCTGTAGCAGGCAACAAACCAAAAGGCAGATTTGCACAATGTTAGGTGCATATGTATGGTCTGTGATGCTTTGTGCAGTGATACCAACCCAGAGGTATGTGTATCTGTGATGTATATGGATACTCCCCCTATTTGTGTTGGCCATTCCGAGTTATGTGGTCAGAAAGCATAGTACGAAATATAACCTGGTAGTACTGGTGTGCATGTGGGAGCCTGAACCATGTGTCTGTTAGTGCACAGATATTGCTATTCCCCATACTGAGGAGATTCCTGAGTGTGGTCAATGTGAGGGTAATACATCTGGTGTTGAGCAGCATTACCCTCAGTGTCATGTACTCTGTAATGTCTATGGAGGTGGGTCTGTCTTTTGAGCCCCGCTTAAATAAGGTAGTATGGTGGCAGCAAGTGCCTTAGCCAGTATTCAAAAGTCCAAGGGTGACAGGTGCAAGCTGTCCATAGGGACACTACGTGGCATGTCGAGCATGTCACCCCAGGCAAACAGACACTGTATCCCCTTTGAATAACACCAATATGTTAGCCAACTGTTAAATGTGATCAGTTTGTTGGTATACTGAGACATCATACCTGGTGAGTGTAAGATGCTAGACAAGGTCAGGGTCATACTGGCCTGGCCTACATGATCAGAGAGTTCCTCTATGTATCATGTCATGTGGTCCAGGGAGGAACATCTGAGGTTGTACGCACCAGCATGGACAATGATGGAGCCAGTCTTGGACTTGCTTTGGAGTGGCCTGAGTGCATGTGTTATGTGGTGGATCCTGGCACCTGGGAGACAGCTCAAAGTGACTATTCCCTTGTTTGGCCTGGTGAGTGGGACGTCAGTGTGTCTGACATTAAGTGTCACCTATTACAAGTGTATCAGGTGTGTTGTTTATCCTGAAGGGCAGTGACTGTGTGGCACACTGACATTGTGAACTATGTGATATGTGGGTATTGTATTGGAGTAACAGTTGTTTGTGTGTCTGCTTTGGAGGTCTCTGCTGCTTAGGCAGAGTGTATGTAGACCCTCCGAGTATGTGTATGTGTGATAATGTGGTTTGATTGCTGTCGCTATTGGTGTATGTGAGACTGATATGTGGTGTGTGTGGTCACCTTCACCTCCTGATAGACCATGCCAGTCATGGGTCGAGAGAGCTCAGCCTCCTGTATGTCAATATTGTTGCATCTCTCACATATATCTGAGTGTGTTGGGAGGAGGAGAGGGTTGTCTGTGTACATGAGGCAGATGTGACATTGTGTCATAACCACAATATTCACTAGCTGGACTGGAGAGTACACACAAAACCGACCCCTGGACATGCCAGTATATTATGATGACATACTCTGTAGCCTGATCACAAAGGATCAGTAGGTTGTTAAGTGTGTAAAAGAGTATAACCGGGATTAGTGCTCAGGTTTGTTGGTAATTTGTAAAGAGTAGCTGAGAAGGAGTCCAGACTGAGAATCATGACATGTCCTTCAGCTATGTCATAAATAGTAATGTACACTCATATATGTCCTGAGTCAGGGCCAACTGTACTTTACTGACAATGCCAACATCCTGTCAGACAGGCCCATATATACATACCCACCTCCCACTGACGATAGTCCCTGACATCATACCAGGAGATATCATGTGTAGAATGGCTGACCAGCTCCCCCCAAAGCTAAAAGCATGGCAGCAATTGCATTACAATGTCTCCCAATATGTGTCATGCATGCACTACAGAACAAACAGACCCTGCACCTGAACAGTCTGTTGAGCCTCACCCACTCCACGGGGTCTAGAACCGTCGAATGTGTTACAACAACATATGGCACTCCCCACAAGTTTGGGTGCACAACACACCATGGGAAGTATAGTCCAGTAAGCCTATAAAGTCTGATCTGCAAGGCCATGGAGTGCATCATGGCTGAAGTCATAAACAGAGCTATTGGAAGCTGGCAAACACACAAACCTACCAACTGTGGTATGTTCATGTGCAGATCATGGTTCCCAAACATGCTACACCATTTGCAAGGCAGCCACCCAGGACATACATCACTGAACAGAGCTACACATGTCCCACATAGACTTTGCATAGCTCTTCATCAACATCACAGACACATGTCGTACCCACAAAACCAACAATCTGTGCATAGATATGTGTTGAAATATGAAGGGATGTCAATGTGTCAACAGATAGATCACACAAGGTGTGACTCACATGGTCCTGTTCAAGCTGTTGATACCTACCGACCCACATGGATCATTCCTGGGATTGCAGAAAAGAAAGTGCACACACATGCCCATGTCCAGTCTGATGATGTCAGCATCCTACAAATATACCAGGAGAACAAAAGCAACCCAGTAATACATATAGCACACCGTGTTAATGCGTGTCTCTCTAGTATCATAACATAGTTAGGCAGGGGTATGAATCCTACAAGCGCTGACAATGTGAGTGATTTCCTTTGAGAGAAGTAGCCTTTTTGGAGACTGGGAAAACACATTAAAAGAGGCACATCCATCTTTGGAATGTCTGATGATGTCAGCATCCTACAAATATATCAGGTGAAGAGCAATCACCCAGTGCAGTATATAGCATGCTTTGTTAATGCGTATCTCTCTAGTGTAATAACATAGTTAGGTAGGGGTTTGAATCCTGCAAGCGCTGACAGTGTGTGTTAGCATGTGTGTTTTCCTTTGAGAGGAGTAGCCTGTTTGGAGACTGGGAAAACACATTAAAAGAAACACATCCCTCTTTGGAATGTCTGATGATGTCAACATCCTACAAATATATCAGGTGAACAAAAAAACACCCAATAAAGCATATAGCGCACTGTGTTTATGCGTATCTCTTTAATATCATAACATAGTTAGATAGGGGTTTGAATCGTGCAAGCGCTGACAGTGTGTGTGTGTGTGTGTGGGGGGGGGGCTGTGTATGTGTGTGATTTCCTTTGAGAGGAGTAGCCTTTTTGGAGACTGGGAAAACACATTAAAAGAGACACATCCCTCTTTGGAATGTCTGATGATGTCAGCATCCTACAAATATATCAGGTGAACAGAAACCACCCAGTAAAGTATATAGTGCGCTGTATTAATGCATATTTGTCAAGTATCATAGCATAGTTATGTAGGGGTTTGAATCCTGCAAGTGCTGACGGTGTGTGTGATTTCCTTTGAGAGGAGTAGCCTTTTTGGAGACTGGGAAAACACATTAAAAGAGGTACATCCCTCTTTGGAATGTCTGATGATGTCAACATCCTACAAATATTCAAGGAGAAAAGAAACCACCAACTAAAGCATATAGTGCGCTGTGTTAATGCATGTCTCTATAATATCATAACATAGTTAGGTAGGGGTTTGAAATCTGCAAATGCTGACAGTGTGTGTTTCTGTATGTGTGTGGTTTCCTTTGAGAAGAGTAGCCTTTTTGGAGACTGGGAAAACACATTAAAAGAGGTACATCCCACTTTGGAATGTCTGATGTCAGCATCCTACAAATATTCAAGGAGAACAGAAGCCATCTAGTAAAGCATGTAGCGTGCTGTGTTAATGCGTATCTCTGTAATATCATAACATAGTTAGATAGGGGTTTGAATCCTGCAAACACTGAGTGTGTGTGTGTACCACAGGCGGTCAATGGAGTGTGGGTTTTGCTTTTGCTACGGTATGACATATGATTAAAACAGTATGTGCATTGCACACATCGGGTATCTGTGTGGCAAATGAATATGTGTACATGTGACCTCAATCAGTACATAAGTGTGAAGCCTGCATACTGCATGAATACATTTGTTTCCTTCGACAGATTGTGCCGCTCCTTCTCAGATCATAGGTCACATATGTATGTATGCGACAAGCCCGGCCACTGTAGTGATCCGTGGCCAAGGTCATCTGTGCCACACACACCCATGACACGTACTATAGAGTACTGTGAGTGAGGGTAATTGTCTGGGGTATACGTCACACATGTTCATACACAACAACGACTGGCAGTAATGGACAGTAATTATAGGTGTACAACAGCCCTGTGGATATGCATGCAGTCCCCTAATGTGTTATGTGAAACACAGATTGACCCCACAATACCTATGGATATGTGGATACCAAGGGACAGATGATATACCACGTGTCTGTCTGTACACATTGGTACACAACATACATGTTGAGGGCTACCACCTATGTGGTACTGTCGGGATAGTATGTCCAGTAAATGTGGGTGACTATGCCATAGTTGGCTTACGACTATACAGCATGTATTGGACAACAGGTATCTGTCTGTATGATACCCTTGTGTAGGATATGCGTCCCATCCAGGGAATGCAGTGTAGGTCAATGCATGCATTTCCAGATGTGGATGGACATATCCCTAGTGTGTTTGCATGTACCTAAGAGGACTATATGCCCCACAGGTGTGGTCCCAGGAACGTGTGGCGGTCAATACCACTGGTTACTGTTATAGTATAGTACCGGAAGGATCCAACTGTTAATGAGATCCCTACAACTGTGTGTCATTTGTCAGGACATCATCTAATGATTGGTTATAGTCATGCTGTTGAGGTGGTGTATACTACCAGACTGCAGATCATTGACAGATATCAACAGTGTCACCCACAGCATAGTGTCAACCCATGTCATACACATATGTGTACCCATGTTAGTACATATCTGTAGTAGAATGCATACTGGCCATCGAAAGATACCATGAGATGTTAACAATGTGTACAACAGGGTATGTCGCACATCCCACATGTCCACTATGCACGTACATGCAGACAGTGCGCACACACCATGTTCACAGATGTACACCTGCTAATTTGTAATGCACACATCACACACGTACTGTCCACTCACTAACACATGCTGGCAACACTGTACACTTCAGCCAAGTGGCACATGGGTGGACAACACATACTCAGACCTAACACTGGTGTAAACAATGCTACAATGACTATCAGAGCTGTGATGCATAATGCCTACTCAGATATACCTACAAGGATATCAGTACACTTTCCTGTTGGCTACTTGCTACTATTGCTACACTGCTATAATGTCACCCTGTGCATCAGAACCATGTTAGCCTATTCCTGCATCAATATGACAGATGACAGGAGGTGGCACAGGTGTCCCCATATGCACAGGGTGTGTTGGTTTGCCAGAGCCCAACATTGAACCATTCAATCGACATGTCTGTGTGTGTGTGTGTGTGTGTGTGTGTGTGTGTGTGTGTGTGTGTGCGTGTGTGGGTGAGTGTGTGTGTGTGTGTGTGTGTGTGTGTGTGTGTGTGTGTGTGTGTGAAGGACAACAGTACAGCATGGGCCAATGTTGATGTAATGTATGTGTGTATGTGTGAGCCCTAGTTGTTTGGTTAATGTGTGTGTGTCTGCATGCAATCACTGATCACTGTCTCTGGCCACGGACATGGTACCTGTGCCTGGCAGGGGTGCTACTGGCATTATCGGGTACCAACCCTAACTGAGTGCTATCATCAGAGGCAGAGGTATGATGACTGAATCCATGTCCCTGCTGGGACTGGCCAGTGCCACGTGCACATGGTCTAGTAGGATGGTCAATGGACAGGCCAGCCCAAGCATTGCTGGGGCTGGTACTACCACTACAGGAGTGGCTGTGATCCGTGGTCCATCCGCGATGACTGCCAGCTGATGCTGTTACTGGCATGCATCCGCGTCGGCTTCCCATCCATCCCACATGGTCCTGGCTCATGGCTAACACATTGTGGAGGACATCTAATGTCTCCCTCCGACGGCTATCAATGACCTCGGTGTAACTCCGGATGGCACCAGCAAGGTCAGAGATGCTGTCATTGATAGCAGTGTAATGGGCCTTCTGCGCCCTTAGTCCCTGTCGGGTGTACCGTTCCATACATGCCTGCGCCTGCATTACAGCCTGGAACATACTGGAGGTTGTAATACCTCTGGGGTCATGTCTGCCAGGGGCAATACGACCAGTGGTGCTCACCCAAGAACCCCTGGACATCCGCCTATGTGGTACCATTCCAGTAATCTGGCTATGGCTGCTGTGAGGGGATGCATGTTCCATGGATACCACACTCTCCTGGTCAATGCCAACTGTATGCTGTCCCTCAGCTAAGGCCATTGGTGATGAGGGATGTATTGGCAGTATGAGTGCGTGCATAGATGGGGTTGAACACTGTGTACTGTTGATTGGTGGACCAACGACAGACTCTGACAGACCTTCTTGTGCCACAATACATATCTCATCATCTCCACTATTAGTGGCAGTGACATCAGGTTCCGTGCTGCATTCAGACACCCCGAACTCAGCACCTGGGGAAGGAAGACAGGAAACACACTTCACAATCTGTACATGATGTTAGCACACATGCACACATGCACACATAAACACATGCACAGATGCACAGATGCACAGATGCACACATGAACACATGAACACACGCACACATGAACACATGCACACATGAACACATGCAGACATGAACACATGCACACATGCACACATGAACACAAATACACTGCTCACCACAGCACACACACACACACACACACACACACACACACACACACACACACACACACACACACACACACACACACACACACACACACACACACACACACACACACACACACACACCAGCAATCCAACACATACACAATAGTGGGTGAAGGTGGGTGACAGTATCACAAGGCAAACAGTCACCTCACATGTGTCAGCATGCAGAATATGTGTTGCTCAAGACCATGCAGTGCAAGTGTTGATGGCCCTATTTAATGACATTATGCATGGCTGTGATGCATGTGTGTAGTTGTTCAGTGATTGTCTACACCCTGGAACACAATGTGTACATGGGCACAACATTGCTGTGCAAGTATTATCTGCTCTGTAATGTCCTGTGCACCATCACTCAATGGTATACATACCAGGGCTGCATGTGTTATCTGTGTGACACATAGATTGCCATGTCTGCTTACAGTGTCTGTGTCCATAGCAAATAATAACGGGCACAGGTGTAGCAAATGCATGCAATGTACAGACATGGGATGAGTGGTGCATGTAGACGTGAAGGAATCCCAATGCTCGACATGGCCATTGTACGGTGGTTATGGTGAGTGTGGGACATATTGCAGATATGTCGGTGCCAGCCATGACATGGCATGCTACATGACTGCAACATTAAACACCACACATACCCAAGTCGTGTGACCTATACACCCAATAGCATTCCAGGACATATATGTGACTCTTTGTACAGATGGCAACAGCTGTGCATATTGTGTATACTGGCATATGTAAGCACACACACAACATGCTATGCATATTTTGAATAGGTGCATATGTTTACACACACACACAACAATGAGGTGCAAAGCAAAGACCACTATGTATAGTACTGTGGTCACTGTAAATGGATGGGGTGTACTACCATGTGCCATCATTATCATCATCATGCAACTTGTGGTCACTCACGGCTACTACTGTGTGACAGACCACCGCCTAGCATGCTGTACGTGAACTGCAGTGCCATGGCTACGTTCACTATTACCCAGCCACTTTGTACATGGGTGCATGAGGTGCCCAATAGGGATCATTGCCTAACATGACTGTGTTATGTGTTGAAGAGTGTTGCACAGCCCCATGATAGACCTCTACCCCTGAGATACATCATGTGTGTGTGGATGACATGTGGGATACTGAGGTGTGACCTTACAGTGGGTGTGTGGTTATGCCATATGTAGCATGTCTTTGTGTACTGTGTATGATAAACGTGTTATGTTGTGTACAGGTGTTGCAACTATGCCTATCCAATGTGCAGTATGGGGTTGCCACAACTGTGTCTTATGCTCTGTGTATTGCATGTCAGTGAGGCAGCTACTGCCATTACTGAGCTGTGCAATGTCTTACAGCAAACATGCACGGCATGCATTATGCGTAGGTTTGTTACGTGTACATGGCCTACACCTCATCTATGACATGCATATTTCATTACCAACATTTCAGTTATAACACACTCACCAGCATGGATCGGCTGCCCTGCTGTCACACCAGAGGGACCTACGAGAATATGAGAGAGTTAGTCAGTGGCCACAACTGTGGCATTGCTATAGTGGGTATGCTAAACTGCAGTATAACAACAGTCAACAGTCACAGGTGTAGAGATATTATTCAAAATATCAGTATTGCACAACACTAGGCAGCAGAACTGCTAAACACACAGTGCACATCTCACGTGGACATAATCTAACAATACAGTTAACTGTCATCCACAGATAGGGCATGTTACCTGCTTGCTCCGGGTGGACGTGCTCGGTGGCTCCGGCCTCCATGACAACATATGTCAGTGGTTGATGTTGCTGTTGTCCTGGAGCCACCACACTTAGGAGCAGCTCCACCACTCTGGTGAGGGGGAATGAATGACCACCCCACTACCTGTGGCATGCTGTTGTCTTTGGATATCAGACGCATGCCACCGGACATGCCTAATTAAATCACTGCAGTAATGGCGTACCTGCTCATATGTCCGGTTATGCATGTCTATGTCATTTACCCGACGAACAAGTTCCTGCCACAGTGCAGTCCGCTCCTGCTGGTGCTGGCTGCTTCTGGAGAACAGCATCATGTACTGCTGCAACAGGCTTTGTAGTATCACCTCTTCCTCATCCGCTGTGTATGATGGATTGCATTGGTGGGCCATCTGGCTGAAAAAGATATGAACAATATGTGTGAGCGAGTCCTGTGGCACACTTTACACCTTTAACCACATATATGACTTTACTGACATACATACCATCCTATTGTCTGTCAGAGGTTACACACGTTCAATACCACTTATTGGTTCTCAGGCCACAACTAACTAACAGTGCCTGGCACACTCTATATATCACACCACTATATAACAGTACCCGATACACTGTTTGTGACACATTGCACAACCTCAAGACAGGGGTGTATATCACACTAATGCACAAACAGAGATGTCATCCATTGCAATGGATGTAAAGTACAGGTACAGTAGTACCAGTCAACTACCCTAGTCATTGATGCCATAGCCCTCCTAACAGATGTGTACAGTTGTTACTATAGGTGGCATACTGCTGTAAGAGAGTATATATGTTGCTAGATACACACGTATACCTTGTAACACACATATGATTGCAGCCGTTGTACAGGCATGATTATACACACATCAGACAAACATACAACACACCACTGTATGCCAACACAGATGAGCATTACCTGTATACCATACAGTACTGTGTGCCACTACTTACACACCCTTATGCCTGAGTTTTGTCCTCTGTGCAGACTACAGGAAACACACATGACAGTGTTTCCAAGCAATGTGAACACACACCATACTGTGCTGTTTAGGCCTACAGCTTCTGGTAGTACTACAGTTCATATGAGAGTTGGATTCTCCAGCAGTACCACTCACTAAGCATACATGTATTGCATTAGCCTACAATGAGACACCACATTCGTCAACAAGGAACTATGTCACATCATATGCCGTACTACTATGTCTGCCTAACAGTACATTACACATCATTTGCTGTCCTCACAGCTAGGATAGACACTACCATGTCAGATACAACTTCACACTAAGCTATCACACCATTACAAACCTTGCACACATTCAGCGTTACACTTATTCAACCTGACATAGCAGGTATTGCATTAAGTACATGTGTGAGAGCATAGTGTCATCGGTAGGTAATATACTGTTGGCCCTAGGGCCTATGGCAGCCTAGCCATATGCTACCCTGGCCTTTGACACACATGTACTTTGATTTCACTTGCTCCTGCCAACCAGAACCACAGAGGTGTTTCCTGGGGTGTATTACCAATCCCCCACACAATAATCAGGGGTATTTATGACAACTGCTAATGAGGAGCCTTGTTTGTTATTGCTAGGTGGTCTATTCCGGTGTATGGCATATCTCTGAGATGGGAACCTATCCCTCCAGCATGTGCTGTTTAGTGAGCTGACAAGGTTTAGGGCCATAGAGTGTGTATCCTGGAGGGATTGTGATATGTTGCCATGGTGGTTGTCACCCAGCTATGGGTGTGACATACCTCTGTATGTCTGGCAGAGGTCACCTCTGTGGGACAGTATGCAATACAGTGTAGATGTGGTTTTGTGAGTCAGTCTGCGTAGGGCATCTGCTTGTGGCCAGTATTACCCTTTGGGAGGTATGTCTGTGGCCTTTTCACCTGGTGTAGTTGTCATGTGAGGTAAATACCACACAGGACATTGTGATGAGTAGGGGGGAACACTGCCCTATATTTCTATAGATGACACACCTGTTGTCATGACACATAACACACAAACTGATTACAGGTGTAGTGTGGCACTGTCTTCATCAAAGCGGAGGTTACTGTCCACCTGTGTCCCATGTTCCCTTGTCACACCTTCACTGTTAGGTAGATCTCTACCTATGTGGTAGTTAATGGGTACAGTGTTTTGCAAAGGAGGAATGGCACTGCAGTATCAACACTTGTCTACAGTCCATGCCTTGGTCACCACACACCTGTTGCAGTACATATGACCCCGTGTCACTCTGTCTCTCCCTCTCTCTATATATGTCTATATATATATATATATATATATATATATATATATATATATATATATATATATTATATATAAGCATATCTATACACATACATGTACACATCCATTGCTGTACACATGGATGTACATATAGGCACATGTACAGTCCACCATCCGTGGTGGGGATATCACTTATGCGACAGTTGAGGGATGTACAGTTATGTGATTATATTCCACAGTGTTGTGCAGAATGCATGTGGGTGTCTTCAGCCCATGTAGCATTAACAGGCCTCACTGGCTGTAACACAGCAGATCTGACAAATCGGTCAAACAGCATTTAACCACCACATGACATATATCAGCATTCCATGCTGTTTTCTAGGCCACACACTATGACCTACATAGATATATGCACATATCAACCTTCAATGACAGATATCTGTCCACCCTTCACTAACAGTTGCAGTATGTCCCTTGCCCTATGCACATGTGCAGATACAGATAAATATGTACTGCTGCCACACATGTATGATTTGCAGTGTGTAGAGTACTCTTCAGGAACATCTACTACATGCCAACACATACATGTGAGTTACATACCTTACCTTTGTATTTCCCTGCTCCGTGTGTTACTGTTTTGTAGGTTTTTATTTATTTATTTATTTTTTGGTTGTTTGTTTTGGGTTTTTCCCCTCTATTTTGGTTTATGTCTCAGTTTCTCTCTCTGCTTTGTCTCTGTCTCTGTCTGTGTCTGTGTCCATGTCTCTCTCTCTCTTTCTCTCCCTATCTCCCAGCACCTGCAATGATAGAATTGCATGTGTAGACTGCAGGTACAGCCTGCTTTTCTAGGTATCTGCACTTGTGCATGGGACAGCCTCTGCACCAATTGCTGCCCACCATTCAGTAATTGCATGCAGCCTGCTGTGTGGTGATTGTATTACTCACTGTGATTGCAGCCCACTGCTATAAAATGCTAGGTTAGGTAGGCGTAGCCCTTTCAGCTGTCTAAGGTGGGGCCCATGCTTGTTTGCTCTGGACACCGTTGTGTCAGTCAGAAGGTTGGTATGTCTCTTATCCGAAGCTGGGGTTGTAGCCAGTTATATGCATATTGTACTCAAACCTGAATGTTGCTGCTTCCAGTACACACTTCTCAGTGTAGACATGTACTCACCCCTCCAAATGCTAACACAGGATACATGGGAGTATGTACTTTATTTCTGACCTACACAATTAACTGCCATAGAAATGTGGTTATTGCCATGTATTCCTGTGGCCAGTATTTATCCTTGTCTGATACTGTGTGGTGTTTGTAAGGTGCCACTGTAACATTATTCCCTGCTAGGATGGCTGGTTCTCCTTTCACAGTCATGTCATGCAATTCCACAACAACTGCTGGTAAAGACCCACAGAACAGGATTTGTGTTATACCATTCCTAATTTCCATTTACATTCCCTCATTGTAATGCATGATATATTTATTTCAGAACCAAGCTATTTGTATATCTGCTGTGGCTTAGTGGTAATTCATGCAGTCTGTTGTGTCAATGGTCTGGGGTTCGAGACTGGCAGAGGTTTTTTCTTTTTCTGTTCAGCAGAACAACGGCCCTGCCATAGAGTGACTAAGGCACTTTTAAGCAGTTGTAAGCGGGTTTGCGTGGGTTTGTGCGGCGCTTAGCGATGCTTAGCTAAGTGCACACATGCGAACACTCACGTAAACCTGCTTACTACTGCTTAAAAGTGCTTACTCCCGCTAACCCCTGTGCTAATTTCTTTTAAAGAAAAGAAAATGGAGAGATAGGAAAGTGGTGAAAAAGGGGACACAAAGCGGGACAGACAGTAGGTAAACAAGCTTGGGATGTGCAGGACGGGTGTAGGGAAGGTCCATAGCTGCCCATTTCTTTACCAGCAACAGCTGTGCATATGTAATAAATTTGGAGTGATATTTTAAACCTTCCACCCCTGGGAGAGGGGTGAGGACAACAAAGTATGTTGTACTGCCAATTATAATTATCAGTTTACATGTCCAATGGACATGTGTGCAAAATGGGCAGCTATGTATGGGGCACAATTCTTTTGTGGGTACAGATTGCCCATTTTTTTTTTCAGGTGAGAGTGGGAAGTGAGGTAGAGGAAGTAGGTATGTCCAGGGAGGTAGGTTGGGGAGGTAAACAGACAAGACAGACAAGACGCATACAGGGGAGGTGTATGACACATGGGGTGGGTGAACACAATTGACGGGGTCAGATGTTTGGAAATCGCAAGCCCATGAGCCCACAGATGGTAACAGAGGAATTGAGATCCCCACCCGTGGGCAGTCACCACTGCACCTTCACAGCCCAGAGGGTGGCTGCGCTGGGGGCTGCATAGGACAGGCAGGCTCACCCATGAGACGTGCCACTCTTGCCTCGAGCTGGCGTAGGGGATCAGTGACTGAACGCTGGATCTCCCTATGCACCACAACCCGAACCCTTTGAAGGGTGACAGGTGGCCCTTCTCCGCCCATGCTTGCACGGGGGGGGTGAGCCCCATCCCCTGCAGCGCTTCCACCCGAAGGTGGCACAGGACCAACGGAGGAGGGGAGCCTGGGCTGGGCACCGGACCTGCTGGTGCCAGGTGCCCTCGCCAGCTGAGGAGGGACAGGTGAGTCCGCTGGGACCAGCCTTCCCATACGTTCTGTGATTAGGTGTAATTACAACATAAACAACAGCATTCCAGATTAGTTGTAACAGCATGCAGTAATATTCCCATTAACCAAACACACAAAGGTTCCAACAGTTGAACAGCAAGCATATCACATGCATATATTGAACCACAGTGGATATTCCAACAGCATGCAGGGATGTTTGGTAGCAACAGGCCACCATGATTGAGGTGTTTAAACACTTCACATGCATCAACGTGAATGCAAATATTTATAGAACAATAGGACATATGTCCCAACAAATATTTAAGATTACACATACCCACTGAGGTGTGGAATTGCATGGTTTATGCACATACAGTAGGGTGTAGGAAAAAAACTCTGTTAACATCTTATAATTACCTTTTAGTCTACACTACATTCCTAGTGACTGCAGGTGTATATCCCCTACATGTATTATTATACTTGCTACCATACATTAGTTTGTGTAATGGGTTTGGCTAGTTCAATATATGCCTGACCTATATCTGACATACTAACTGTCCAGGATGCAGATGTTACTGCTACATATTTCTTGATTGCATTTCTATTTCTTTATCTACATATCTGGGATGTTTTCACATGACATTTTCACTTCGATTTGTACAGAACCCTGCATTTCTTGACACACACTCACATTTCTGGGGATAAACTAACATGCTACACGTGTGCCAGATTTACTTATGCATGCTAGCCTGTAACTGACTGTTGCGGACTGTATATATGCTTCACAGCTACTAGCACTTCCATCACCCACTTTATATGGGACTGCACAACTCTGGGTTGCCAGCACTTTTTCAAACAGTACTATTTGTATAATGCAAGGGTACAACAATATTTCAAACTCTGTGACACAGACACACTCCGGGTTTTAGACCTTTATTAATGGCATTACACACTTTTCCACAAGCTCACTCCTTTATTTGTTTTAATGGTGCATATGGCAGACATGTTCAAGACATATTATACCTTTATTAATAGGTTAGAACACTCTTTTTTCAGGCTCACTCACTTATTTTATATGACAGTGCCTGCAGAGATAGTATTCCAGACATATGTTACCTTTCTTAATGGGTTACTACTCTCTTTTTCTGCCTCTCCGACATTTTTATCTGACAGTACATGCAGAGGACTTATTCAGACAATTTTATGGCTGTATTATTGGACTACAACACTTTCTTTCATGCTATCTCCCATATTTTATATAACAATACATGCAGAATAATCACTAACCTGCCTGGTGGTGCAGCCTTAGCAGCCTATCAGCATAGGCTTGCTGATTCATAGCACGGTCACCTGCAGCTGTAAAGTAAATGAAGGGATATTGAGGCATACCTATCCATTATACATACTCAATTATCAATTCTTACATACTGCATTCCATGGCTACATACTCAGTTGTGGGGCATTCTGCATCCCACGGGCCTCCTGTATCCATTGGTTCAGGTGGTCCTGCTTCCGTCTCCTCAGGTCTGCATGGTGGTGACGGACCTGCTTACCATTCTGAGGAATGCCTGTGGCAGTGGTGAGGTCATGAGCTAACCGGTTCCAAGCCTCTGCCTTGTACTCCGTCCCTTGGAACTGGCCCTGCAGGAGTCTTGACTCATGACAGTGGACAAGGAGCCAAACCATGTATTTCAACTCCTCGATGCCCCAACGTTGCATTTGGAAGTGTGTTCCCTCTGACACTAGCCATTCTAACTGCAGATGTGAGCTACAATCAGTTATGGTGTGTATTCTCGCCTATGGGGCTAAAATATGCAGCATTTCCCACACTTTTTTGTGATTGCTCATTTTTTAAAATTCACGGCTGACTGGAGACCTGCTAAGTAATGGTTAAACTACCATTAGTAAGTATATGTCTGTTAACAGTGGCTGTTTCCCCTAAGTTGTCATGGCTTAGTGGTTCTATACTTTGCTTGTGATGCACAGAGTCCTGGGTTTCAACCTTGTCATTCATTTTATTTTCATGCTTTCCAGACAGGCTAGGGGGTGTGGCTGCATTTAAGCAACTTTGCTCTACGTTACTCCTTGGTGCCCTGGTTGGTGTGGTGTGCACGTCCACGCAAACACATTGCGCTGGTTAAAGTGCTATTTTGCTATGGGCAACTCTATTGCGCTGGGTGAAGCGCTGCTTAACTGCAGCAATTATATATCAGGATCATTTAAAATATTTATTTTGTTCATTGATACAGTGGCCATTTCACTGCATTTTACTACTAGTTATACATATTTGTCTGGTATTATTTCATATACTGATTTAAAAATAAATACAAAGGGGAGTGGTGGGACTCAAACTGTGAATGCCTTTTCTTTGTGCGAACGCTCTCCCATTACGCTATCGCTACTTGGTGTGATTTGCATAAACATTCTTTCTTATGCTCTTCCATGTCAGAATTGCTAACTCTAGCTAAGCAATGGGCACACCCATGCACACACGCGCAAATACGGGCAGCTATTTGGGTATTTAAAAAAATAAAATTAACTTTTTACTTTTTATAACTGCGATGGGGGTTACAATGTCAGGGAGTGTGGTGTTGGGTGCAAGGACATTTGAGTGGACTCGCTCTTGTGTATTTGCTTTTACTTTTCAATCACTTGCAGGGGCGTGGACATTTAGACTGCTCGGCAGTCGGACACGCCCCCTGCTTTCTTACACGGTCCGTGTACGAATTACGGTTGGGTCAGCGTGCCCTCATGCATATTCATGGCACTCTGATGTCATACCGTTCAACTGCAGCCTCCGAGTAAGACTTATTAAGTCTTACATGGAGGATTCGTGAATCTGGGGGTCAGTGTTAACAGATATTCCCTCCACAGGTATACCAGGTAAGAGGTGTATACTGCAGGTAAAACCAGTTCATGTGTAATGATGACAACAGCCATATCACTGACCAAAATAAGGCTATAGGGTAGTGTAGTAAGACTTGTAAGGTACAGATAACAGCACTGACTAGGAAAGTAATGTGGACTACAGGAATATACTACTTGTTAATTGACATCTTTCTCTCCCCCCACCTTATCTCCAACAATAAACAACATACCCACCCCAACTGGTATGTACTGGCTCTGATAATGACCAATTGTTTGATAAATATTTTAATTATTCCCATGCATGTGCCATATTGATTTATTCCAACATTGTTGGCATGGTGCCATCAGTGTACCTGCATGCTGTTCTTATTACCACTGTGGTCCCATATATGCATATGTTTTGTTTGCTATGCAACTGTTTTGTATCTGGTGTCTGGGTTAATGGGAATATCTATGCATGCTGTTATAGCTAAACCTGGAATGTGTTGACTATTACTGACCCATATATGATGATGAAATCTAAACACTATAGCACACTTGGGAAGGCCGGTCCCAGCGGTCCCAGCTGTCCCACCTCAGCTGGCCGAGGCTCCGGGCAGCAGCATGTCTGTGGCCCAATCCCGGACCTACCTGTCCATTGGTCCTGCACCACCTGTGGGTGGAACCGTCTCAGGGGATGGGGATCACTCCCACTGGGAGTGGGCGCGGACAGGCACCTGTCACCCATTGCAAGGTCGGGTCATGGTGCATAGAGAGATCAGTGAGCAGTTCGGTGATCTTCTATGCCAGCTTGAGGGCTGCATGTCACAATTAGAGAGTCAGCCTGGCTCTGTGGCTCAGCCCCCAGCACAGCCACCTTCAGGGCTGTGAGGGTGCAGTGGTGACTGCCCATGGGTGGAGACCTCAGTCCCACTGTTACCACTAGGGAGCCTGTGGGCTTCCGATATCCCAACACCCCTCCCCATCAAGGTGTTTACCCCCCACGGGTGTCATATACCAACCCTGTGTGCATCTTGTGTGTCTTGTCTGTTAACCTACCCAACCTTCCTCCCCAAATATACCTACAATCCCTCCCCAACATCCCACTCTCACCTGAAAAAAAGAAAATAAAGGGCAATCTGTTCCCAGAAAAAAAATCTCACCCCATACATAGCTGTCCATTTTGCACACAATGTCCACTAGACACATGTAATCCAGTCTAATTGACATCACAATTATTATTGTTGTCCTCACCCCTCTCCCAGGGATTTGAGTGTCCAAATCTACCTCCAAATTCAGAGTATATGCACATCTGTTGCTGTAGAGAAAATGGGCAGCTATGGACCTTCCCTACACCCTTACTGCACATCCCTAGCTATTTCCCCTACTGTCTTTCCCTCTTTGTGCCTGTTTTTCACCACTTTCCTATCAATATCAACCCATTTTCTTTTCTTTTAAAGAAATTAGCGGATGGGGTAAGTGGGAGTAATCACTTTTAAGCAGCAGTAAGCAGGTCTAAGCCTGTTTGCGTGGGGGTAAGCACTGCCTACACAGATTAAAAAATTTAGAAGCTGAGTATAAGAAACTGTAACCGTAAGTTAGCAGTGCTTACCTCTGTGCAAACATCTGCAAACCCGCTTACAACTGCTTTAAAGTGCCTTAATCACTCTGTATCCAATGGCCTCTGTTCTACCCAGCAACAAAATAAACAGCCTCTGCAAGGCTGGAACCTGGAACCCTGCATACCACAGACAAAATGATTCACCACTAAGCCAAGATGTACATAATTCTGATGTTTTCAAAAACATATCATCCAGCCCAGTCATGCAATAGTACAGAGAATGTATACTAACATCTAGATATATATGTTTGTGTGTAAATATATTAATATCTAAACAGATACAACATATCTATATATGCATATATATATATATATATATCTATATATATATCTATATATATATATATATATATATATATATATATATATATATATATATATATATATATATATATATATATATATCTTTAGAAATATATATATATATATATATATATATATATATATATATATATATATATATATATCAACATATATACATGCAAATGCCTACATCAACACATATGTATGTCTACACCTATATGTCTACATATACACAGCAAGCTACATATATGTAAGCAGATATATATCTATGTAGGTATATACGGACATAGTTATATATATGTAAGCAGATTATCTATATATATATATATACATATATACATATATATATATATATATATATATATATATATATATATATACATATATATATCTATATAGGTATATATGGACATACATGTGTAGATATCAATGCAAGATTAACTAAATCATAAATGTCCACATGCACCATTAATGGGGTTGAGAGGATACAAACAATATATGTCTTGTACAAATGGGTATACTCACCCCCCACAGCCAAACACGTCCTCCCTTGAAATACACTACCAAGTGTTGCAGATCCCATAACTAGGTCCTGGCATGACATGGGCACAAGATGTTAACAGTACTACATCCCACCTGTATGATATCAGGCTGACATTGATAACATATCATGCAGTACAGTCTAGCACCCATAGGAAATATAAAATTTGGAAGCTATCAACATCCCCAGGATACATATGCACAGACACATATCTATACAGATATAGACATACACACACACACACACATATATATATATATATATATATATATATATATATATATATATGTGTGTGTGTGTGTGTGTGTGTGTGTGTGTGTGTGTATACATATATATATATATATATATATATATATATATATATATATATATATATATGTATATATATATATACATGTGAATACACATACACATGCAGAGATATGTACAGTAAGATACTTATGAAGTAGGCACACACAATATGGAACAGCCACTATGCCTACAGTTAACATCCTAACCACTGGACACTGGATGAGCCACCCATACAAATGACATATGTTGCCTGTAACATATACCCACAGAGAGGTCATAGGATAAAACACCACACATAGGTTTGTAGAAATGGAATACCTTTATTTGTGTACTATTACAGATGTATATTCCATGTCAATTAGCTGTTCAGACACTGGCATCCATATAGACAGAGTAATGCAACTGTGAAACAGTTATACTAATCCAGTAGTCTGGAAAAGTCCAAGACTGTTGCTGTCCAGGCCAAGCCCTTCAAATCGTACAATAGTAATGAGAGATTGGGCCAGAGTATACCACACAATCAGCAGTAAGTCATGCAGGTGTATAGTCCAGCAGCCCCTTTCTAAACTCTGTACACAATCACTAGATGGAACAAACTTCAGTTAGCCAAATGGGATGTAACTGATACATAACAACGCATTACTGACACCATCACAGGCACAATGGCAAACAGGACAGTCTGTATGGCAGGAGGCATGCAGTAACTCACTTTATGTAAGTAATGTCAAGATAGGTAAAATGTATGTTACTGTTCATCCAATTACCTTACGGCAGCTCACCCCTGATACCCCCACCTTTTGTAACAGCCTAGGTTTATGGTGCATCCCCCCCTAGACTCAATAATACAGGGCAATATATCTCTGTTACCAGATATTTCTGGTCCACTGGTGTTTGCAGACATCGCCTTCATGTGTTTAAGTGTGTGAGCATGCCCAGTATAGACTTTCTGTATGTTGTTGACTGACATTGCCTTCATTTCTCTAAATTTGTGGGCATGCCCAGTATGGCCGTCTGTGTTGAATGTGTGGATCGGGCCCAGGTAGTCTGTTTTGTTAATAGCACAATGGGCAGTGTACTTGCTTTTGATGCAGAAGACTGTGGGTTCTTCTCCCACAGTAGGTAGATGCATTGCTGATATTGTACTGTGTTGTAAAGGGGGGTGGATGCTGTAATCCTTTTACAGGGGTCCAGGGAAGTAAATAGTGTGGGAAGAAATAGCCAGGGAATTGTTATGGCTAGGCTTGTATAGGCCCTAGGGCTGATAGCCTAGTACCAACCTATGAACCTATGAACTGCAGTGCTGACCTTTGTGTTGTACACCTACAGGTAGCATGCTGTCTCTATAGGGTATCCATCAATAATTTGGCATTGACTGTTACTACATTTCTGCATAGGATGGGAGAGCACACCTGACTATTTCTACATTTCTACACAGGATTGTGGGGGGTACACTTGACTGTTACTACACTTCTCCATAGGATGGGGTGCACACCTGACTATTTCTACATTTCTAGACAGGATTGTGGGGGCTACAACTGACTGTGACCACATTTCTATGTAGGATGGGAGGCACACCTGACACTTGTACACATTTGCTAGGACTGTACTGGTATGTCGGGTACTTCATTTCAGTCTGTAGTCTTACCTATCGTGTTGACTAGAGGCACACCAGTGTACTACAGATCTTAGCTTTTAATTACCTACACATTAGTTTCTGACTTCTTCCCCTTCAGAACTGTCATCCCACTGTCTGACCTGCTGTAGTCTGTCTGTGTAGGCCTGTATGGAGGAGGTTACCCATAGGATTCATTCAGAAGCCATAGCACAGCCTTTGTTTGTGTTTGTCTACACCTGTCCTGCTGGCTGTGACTGTTTTTGGGTATGTGAACCCCCCTGACTGGCATGTGTGAGTCAATTAACTTGTGGGTGCCCTAGTATTGAGGGTGGTGCTGCAGGGCTGCCTATGTTGGATGCACATAGTACACTCCCTACACATGGTTAAGCACAGGTAGTGTAATGTTTGGCATACCTTTTACTGTATGTGAGAGTCCGAGAGAAGTGATATTCCCTGGGTCCCTCCTGGGTCAGTGTATGTTCTATGCGTTGTCTCTTTTCCAAGGCCAGAGCTACTGGGCATGACTTCTTCTGTCTACTGGGGCAGGTTCAGGTTGTTCCTCCACAGAGTCACTCTGTGCCTGTGCAGGCCTTGGCAATGGTGGGTTTCTGTGTGGCCCGGCCCCGTGCTGTTCCTGCTGCAGCTGATTCCACAGGATCATATTGTGTAGCATGGCACATACAAGGATAATTTGGGTACATGTAGCTGGTGAGTACTGCAAGGCTCCACCAGATGTGCCCAAGCACCGGAACAGTGACTTGAGCATCCCAAACACATGCTCTACTATAATTCTGGTCTGTGCATGTGCCTCATTATGGAGTTCTTGTTCGGGTGTGTGTGCATTTCTGATGGGTGTCATCAGCCATGGCTCCAGTGCGTATCCAGCATCCCCCACTAGGTGACCGTCAGGGATGGCCCCATTGGCAAATCTCTAGTACAGCTGCGTCAGATGCCAGATGTGGGAATTGTGATAGCTTCCAGGGCAGCCAGCACACACATTCATTATTATGCCCTGGGAATCGCACATGACCTGGCATTTGATGGAAGGGAAGCCCTTGTGTTTGACATAGACCCTACCGTGCTCAGTGGGTGGTGCTTTGATGCATATGTGCATGCAGTCTATAGCACCCACTACCTCAGGGTATTCTGCTATTGGGTAGAACAGTTGCATATTGCTGGCCAAAGTATCACGGGTGTTGGGGATATATACGTGCTCACCGACATATGCAGACATGGCATCCAGAAACTGGTGGAGTACCCTTGATGCTGATGCCTTTGAAATTGCCATCATATTCCCAGTTGGCTTTTGGAAGGTACCTGTAGCTATTATTCATAGACCTTCACATACCTTGGTATCCACTGGGATAGGTACCCCTCTGTTAGTTCAGTGTGTCAGGCGTGGCCAGCACAGCTCAATAATTTGTTGTAGGAGGTCCCTGTCCACCCTATAGAGCTCCACTATCTCCAGCTCATTTAGCACCTGGTAGGTTACCCTGGATCTGTACACTATTCTCCATCGCCTCACTGTGGGTTGGTCAACAGCATTCACATCCTCACCACCCTCAGCCTCTTCCACAAGTTGTTGTATGATAGCTATTGCAGCCCCTATCATTTTGCTTCTGTGAGTGTTAAAAGTTCCCCACTTGTTTACACCAGTGGTGGAGAGTGTGGGAAAAACCAGAGGGGAAGGTGTTTGCATAGTTTACAGTAGTGTTCTGGGCT
This sequence comes from Protopterus annectens, assembly GCF_019279795.1. Taxonomy (NCBI): domain Eukaryota; kingdom Metazoa; phylum Chordata; order Ceratodontiformes; family Protopteridae; genus Protopterus; species Protopterus annectens. The sequence goes on from NC_056739.1 coordinate 1,879,125,045, forward strand.
GGTATGCTGCCTGTGTAATTGGCTGATTCTGATACATTTCACCTGCCAGCTAAGCTAGTTCTCCTTGATTACCTTCCTACTGCTGGTTTCCCTTCCCATTGCCTTCCTGTTTAAGCCTGGGTGCTCACCCCACAAACAGAGTGCTTACATGTGCACACTGCTGCTATTTCCTGGTTTAACTTCTTTTTTCTTCCTGTAAAACACACCCAGTTAGGCTTTGTAAAGAGTGCTAGGCAGGTTTAGACACACCCCCTAGCTTAGCTGTGCTAAGCTAGGAGCAAACCAGAGCCCCAGGGCTCCAATCCACTTACAATATGCCTGACACCCCCCCCCCATGACGTCACCTAAAATTTAGGCTTGCGCCAAGCTATTCCTACTCTTACACTGTTGGGACCTGACTCGCATGCTGGGGAAAACTGGGATTTACTATCCTTCCCCTCATTTGCAAAGGATTGCCTGCTAATGCATAGTTACATGTCTCACACTGAGCTTCCCCCTTAGCAACCACTACTCACTAGCCATGTTGTCTTCTGCCTGCCATTGACTTGCATGGCAGAATACTGATTTTAGTTAGAATGCTTAATTTAGGTTCATTTTGTTATTTTCTCCCGATCCTGTTTGCACACCGCTGCCCTATGCTTAAACAGCCTAGATCGGCTAAAAAAAAAATAAAAGTAGATTTTTCTATTTTTTTTACTGTTTGCTATACCAATGGACTTATACTTGGCCATTGGCATGCTTACTACATGATATGCAGCCTTTATTTGGAGCTGTGACAGGTCCGTTTTGGATTTTAAAGAAATGTACTGGGTTACTAACCGAGTACATTTCTGCAGATAGCACTAGTTATGCACGGACGGTTGCAAGCTTCCTGGATTGCAAAATCACCTCATTTGCATGGATTTTTCTTGTAAATGGGGTGATTTGCATACAAGGGCTTAGTCCGTGCAGGATTAGTGCAGGAGCGCTCATGTACGCCCCTGCAGGCTGTTCAGTGATTGCATGGCAGACATATTGTTTGCTTGAGCTCCTGCACCAATCTTGCACGTCATACAAGCTATAGTGAATCTGGAGGAATATCTTTTATAGCTGAGATACAAGAAGAGAATGTTCAGGTTAAGAATGCATAGCAAGTAAAAGAAAAATAGGAACAGTTTTACATGGACAAGTTAGACATTGATATCAGTTTCATGAAATGAGAAGTAAAACTGGAAAATTACAACAGCTTGAAGTACTTCATCATGCTAAAGACTGCGGGGCTCACAAATTTTCAATAGATGAGAGCATCATGTGACAATTACCAGTAAAAAAATATTTAATGCTTATAATGGATAGTGTGATAGGCTGACCATCTAGAAATGAGACTTAGTAGATCATATGAGGAAAACAAACTGAGAGACAGAGAGAGAGGATGTTGAGAAGTGGGAGGGATGAGCAGTCAATGATTCCACATTCTGCTGTGTAGGACAGAACCAGTACTAGGAAAAATAATTTTCTTTGTATGTTTCTGAATACCAAGAATCATTAAGACCCTTATTCCATAACCTCTAAAGTCCATATAGGCTCATTTCTCCACTTTGACTTTCTCTCTGAATTTTCTCTATTACCTTTGGTTTCCTGGGGAATGCTTTTATCTTCATGAAAAGGGTAGGCATACTGGAAAATGAAAGCTCTCTTCTTACGCAGTAACTACTTTAAAGAGTCTCCTTCTCTGTCATTTTAAGTGTTGCTAAATCTATTTTTACTTTGTTTTGGTCTTCTTGTGGTACTTCTAAACAATCAACGGACTGGAAGAAAGTGTGTTACCCATAGAAGATAGCGTAACATTGGGCACAGGCTGCTGCATATGGTTGACTACAGTTCTCCTTAAAATTGTTTACATTTTCATACTGTAATACTATTAGTTTCTATTATCTACTTATTCTAATGGTACAACAGACTGTAAAAGATCACACAGCTAGTAGCACAATGGTTGAAGTATATGACATATTCTCGTATAATAACTCACCAGACAAAACAAAAAAAAACAGTTAAAATGGAGACACAGTGCTTCTGTACAAAAGGTGTCATATTGTAACAATCAAAACCAATACACGTATAGTTTCAGTACACTATTTAAAAGTTATCTATGTCAGAGCTATAGAATACTTTTGGCATAAACAGAAATACAAATGGCTGCAAGTAAAAAAGTAAAAAAAAAAAAGAAAAAAACAGCTAAAACAATAAATGCCAGTAGTTATTAGCTGTGATGTTCACAGAAGAACACTAAATTCTCACGCACATATAGCTAATGATCCAGTCAATTTTTCTTGAGACTGCATAGCCATTTAAAACTGACACAACATGTATTTTGAATTCTATCATAGTCCAATATTATAGCAATGTCAGACACTGATAGTTATTTGCTTGAACACTCATGGTGAATATCGCAATGCTGGTAAAAGGAAAAACACAGTCTTAATGAGAACACCTGCTGTAGTTCATAAACACTTGGCCAACATTACACATCTGCTTCATGCAAACAGATTTGTAGTAGACTGAATAGCCATAACATATAAATACACTGTGAACAGGTCAATGAATCAGATGATGTGATTTGTGCCATAATGCAAAGCAAAGGGGAGCTTAGAAAAACTTCTGTTTATTGCAGCTCACCACTACAGCACCAAGGATGGGTAATACAACTTATTTTAGTGTTACCCAATAGATGCCAGATATGTCTGGACTTACTGACTGCCTTATTAAACAATTGTAATACACACCATATGTACTCAAAGATGAACATAATGCAAGTACCAGTGTTGTTATCTGTGTAGTGTACCAGTGGATTTTGGATTCTGCCAAGAGAACTTGCAGATTTGGAAATGTTGCAAAAATAGGGAGGGTTACTAAATTACTAATCCAGATACATGCTGTAGTGCTGAACATGCAACAGCAGAAAAATCATCATGCATAATGAGAAGTAGCAGTCATTCCATATGCAGGTAACAGACAGTACAGTAATGTTTGTCCTCAGGTATTAGTTTAATCTGCACAACGCATATGGCTTTGGAATCTGAGCTGACTTTGTGAACAATAGGATCCTTAGAGATGTCAAATGAAATTAATGGGAGTTTAAACATTAGCATTGCAAAATGCTGAATCTGATAAAGGGGTGTAAAAAAGGCTAACACTCTTCAGCACCATAACACTCTAGGAAAGTTTGTACCCTTCATTAGTTTCAAATGGGAGATATAGTGCATGGAGCCTTATGCTGCATTTATATGTTATTCATTAAGGAATACACAACTGCAACACTGATTCCTTTACAGTGTAATTAGTGATTTCTTAGAAGTAGTTTTCAGTTCTGTCAAACATTAAAATATGAATAATGGATTGCTATTGTTTTTTTCTTGTGCTGTGGTTGCAGACTGTTCACTTCTAAATTATTTTGGATGATTTATGCATTAGTTATGATAAACTTGAATGTCTGTCTTCCTCATTGTTACTACTCTGAACATTTGAGGCTGTGTTAGAATTATTCGTTTTCTATTTTTCATAAACTTGTGCAGTTTATACTACTTCCACATTGAAAGTTCATCAAGACCTGATAGTTGTTATATGGTTGAGAATATTGGGGGGGGGGGGGGCACAAGAGTGCTGTAGCACAGATAATATAACTGTCTTTTCAAGTCTGACTTATCTGGGACTGATTGAATAAATTATACCATATGAAAAATGCTAGTAACACCAGTAGGTCTAATATATCTGTGAATGGGGGTAAATGGGAAGGTACACACTGAACCTTACGTGTTGGGAAGCACACAACAGCTTAAAGTGAGAACATTTCATTTTTCAGAGGGCTTTTTATTTAGTTTAATCACTTTTCTTTGAGTCCATAAATTCTGCTGTTCATTGCACAGTGGCATTTACCAGTGTCTTATGTGAGGATAGCAGATACTGTCTGTGCGACAATGACTGGCAAGGGTTTTGTAAATAATTGTAAATTACCTTGTGTTACATATGCCTGCATGGCTATCTATAAGTTTGTAAATAGGTTTATGTGTTTTGATTGTCACTCTGATTTATGCAAGATTCTTGAATCAAACAGTGTTCTTCTGGTTGACTAGATGTACATTTTTAAGAGAATTTTGAATATATGTTATGCCAGAGTCAGCTGACCTAGATGTGATGTCATTGTGTGCCAGAGCTGAGAGAACAGAATCTTTGCAACAGCTGTATGTTTACTTTTCAAAGTCTGATATGAGAGAGTAGAATTCTCATAGCAGCTTCCTGTTACTTTTTTAAAAAATCTGCTGGAAAAGCAGGTTCTGTGCCAGTTAATGTCCAGTAATTTAGTAGTAGTTCAGTTGTTTCCACAGTTATTCAGTGTTTTCCAGAGTAGTTTTTCCAGTCACTGAGGACAAACAACAACCTAGAGTGTGGGCATAATTCCTCATCTTGCCTTGCAGAAGTAAGAGTATAATCTTGCCTTGCTGAGTTATTTAGATTAGATAGGGCAGCTAATCTTCAGATAGTCTGGCAGCTACAGCTAGTTAGTTAGATGCTTTTTAAAAATCAGGGTGAAACCTATCCTAAAGTGTTGTTTTCCTGTTTCCTGCATGTGAAACTCTGTTGTTTCTTGGAATCACTTATTCAGCATTTACGTGTTTTAAATCCTTTTATTTATTATTAAATATTTTACTACCTCTCATTGTGGCTGGTTATTTCGTGAATAATTTTAATAACTTGAGAGTGTTTATGCTTATTGTGATAACACCAGGGCCACTCTGAAAATCCTTACTGCTTTGTAACAATATCTATTTAACCCAATATAACTGAAGACCCCTTTTAAAGGGTATTGTGGTATCTGACTTGTAGTCAGCTGTTACCTTGTAATTTGGGTAAAGGAACACAGCAGGTAAAGCTGTGCCAGTCTCTCCCAAGAGTGCCTGTAGTCTGAATATCAGATAGTTAAGAGTGAGTGTGTCAGATACCTAGAACTGGGACACAGTGCTATACAGTGATTAGTGAGGAGACTCATTTGAGGAACTGGAGCCTGTTCCCAGTGTATTCTTATGTGAAATTGTGTATTTCTTTCGTTCTTTTTAGTGATACTCCCTTACCAGAGGCAGTGGTGAGGACTGAGGCTCCTTAGTTACTGCCCCAGGGTAAAGAGGGCTCATCACATATTAGTGGACGTGGTGTGAGATTTTAATTGAGCTTTAGTAGCCTGTGGGTAGTTGTCACAGAGGTGTATATCTGCATCTGGACATACGGGAATGCATGGGAGACAGACTAAACCACTCTAACACAGTGCACCAGTAACAGGGGAAGCCACTAGTTTAAGCACATGGTCAAGATTAGGGATTACATGTTTCAAATGTAATCAGAGGGGCCATGTAGCATACAAATGCACATTAAAGCAAGGTGAGAAACAAAAGGTGAGGGAACCAGCAAGTGGGAATGACAGAATGCAAGTGATAAGTTGTCTGGAAACAGCAGAGGTGCCACTCTATCTCGAAACTGTGTATCCTATCTTAGCGGATGGAAGACAGGCCACTGCTAAGAGAGACACAATTTCTGATATAACCATTGTGAGGCCTGTAGTGTTTAAAGAAGAGCAATACTTACTTGGGTAGTCCACACCAGTCAGAGCTTTGGGTGGGACCCCATTACGCATACCTTTGGCCAGAGTTCATCTTGACTGGAAGGGTGGAAAAGAGAACCAGCAGGTAGGTGTATTTGAGGATATCCCTGCAGATGTCTTAATAGAGAATGATTTTGATAATGTAGTACCTTGTGTGCATGCAGTTACACACAGTCATTATTGGAGACAGGCAGGTAGGTCTGGCAGCCTGTGGGGGGGGGGGCATATAGACCCCAGCCTGAAACTGGGGCTAGTGATGTGGTTATTACAGGGAGGAAGCTACCCTGTAGCAGGGAGCCTGAAAGTGTGTCACAACTGCTGGTAAGTACTGATGTTCCCATGGAACAGGTGACTGCAAGGACAGAGGTGAGAGGTAGACCCAGGCTGACAGTGAGGCACTGCTGTCAGAAGATACTAGGCTTCCTGTGGAAAGGGAGCTAGGAATGGTTATAAAGTAGAGTTGTGACAGGCTCAGATTTTGGATCCTACCTTACAAGGCTTGAGGGAGGTAGCTAAAGAGGCACATGATGCTCAAGGAAAAGAGGAGTCTGTGTACTAGAACAGAGGGTTCTGTACAGAGAGTGGACTCCTGAGGGAGGACTAAAGAGTGAGGTACTACATCAGTTGGTAGTGCCCAAGGCCTACTGTCTGACACTTCTAGACATAGCTCATGACACTTCTTTTGCAGGTCATATGGGTATAAAGAATACCAAAAGTCATATTATGGTAATTTTGTATAGGCTTGGGATTGCAAGGGATGTAACAGGGTACTGCAGGACCTGTGAGCAGTGCCAAAAGGTAGCAAGGCAGCAGAGAAAGCCAAAAGTCAGTTGATGTTTTTGCCTGTGATTGAGTAGCCATTTTAGAGGGTAACTCTGGATATAGTGGGGTCTTTGAGTATCCCAAATTCCACAGGGAAGAAGTATATCCTGGTGGTAGTAGATTATGCTACCAAATACCCTGTTGTGGTGGCTCTGTCCTCCATCAAGGCAGAGAAGTTGGCAGATGTTTTGTTAGAGATTTTCAGCAGGGTAGGTTTCCCAAGAGAAATACTGAGTGACAGAGGTGCCAGTTTTATGTCAGACCTGCTAGCTTGTCTGTGAACGCATTGTGGGGTGAAACACTTAAAGACTACTCTGTACCATGCTTGGACTAATCCATACCTCTCATCTGTACAGATTTTTGCAGAATGTCCAGATTTTTGCCTCATATTTTTGGTGTGTTCCTCCTAAAATCTGTACTTTTCTGGCAAATAGCTGAGAATTGAAGTCATTAAATAATGACAAACATTTAAGTTTAAGATTCCACATCCTTCAGAAAATTTGTGCTAATGCAAAACATATTATTCTATCAACTTTCTATGTTTGTAAGAGCGATATTTAAAATCTGCCCCTACTTGTCCCCCCATCATTTTAGGCTTTGTCCATATTTTTTGCTCTAAGAGGTTGAGAGGTATGGACTAATCGTCTTGTAGAAAGGTTAAACTCAACACTAAAGACCATGCTACAGTGATTTGCAGACCAGTTTAAGAGAGAGTGAGACACATATTTGCTCCATCTACTGTTTGCATACAGAGAGGTATCACAGGAATCCACAGTTTTTTTTTCCTTTTGAATTGCTGTATGACCATAGGGTGAGGGGGCCTTTAAATTGTATTCATTATGAGTGGGAGGGTATATGTGAATCCCACAAGCAGTCTGTTGTGGCATATGTTTTAAAACTCTGGACAAGGCTTAGTGAGCTCATGGGCTTGGCCAAGGCGAACATGGCAGGAGCCCAACAGCAGAAAGCAGTCTGGTATGACAGGAATACTCAAGCTCAAGAGTATGCTGTGGAACAGCAAGTTCTGATGCTCATTCTTGTTAGGCACATTAAACTGCAGGCAGCATGGGTGGGACCCTTTAAAGTGATAAGGAAGATCAGTAGTGCTCATTACATGATAAAACTGCTAGCAACCTGCTAGCCATGAGGCAGGGGCACAAATTGCATATGTTAACATGATGAGGCCTCAGCATGTCAGGGGGTCGTGAGCAGACTAAAAAGGGCAGGGTGGATCATTAAGCCCAGTAAGTGTCCATTGGGTATGGCAGAGGTCTCTTACCTGAGGCATAGAGTGGGGAGTGGTTATATTAGGCCAGGACCTACCAAAGTGGAAGCTATTCAGGTGTGGTTTGCCCATTATCAAAAAAAAAAAAAAAAACAGGTGAGGGCATTCATGGGGACAACTGGGTACTATAGAAAGTTTGTTCTCAATTATAGTACAGTAGCTGCGCTCATCTCAGGCCTGAGAAGGAAAAACAGGCCAGATAAGGTAGTGTGGACCCCAGCCTGTGAGCAGGCACTCCAAAAGCTTAAAAGGGCTTAGGGAGGACCCCCTTCATTAGCCAGTCCAGATTACAGCATTGCCAATGCAGATCATCTCTCAAGATAGGGTATAGGTTAATGTGTTCCCAGATAGGCCCATTTCTCTCAAGCAATGTTTTTCCAGGGACACTTAAAAAACTAGCTTGAGTCTTCAAAGGGGGTAAGAGATGTGACTATCTGAGGTATTGCCATCTGTGCCACCGAGAATAGGACAGTGCATTTATAACACATGCCAGCATAGTTAGCTGGAGTTTTGTAAATAATTTTGTATCATTTGACTATCACACTGACTTGTACAGATGCTTGTGTTAAAATGTATCAACAGTGTTATTATAACTGATTAAATGTATATGTTTAAACAAAGAATTCAGGAAGAGAAGAGTAGAAGTTTTTGAAAGTGTTCTATAATTTTCAAATGCAGCAACATATCTTAGCAAAGCTCTGGTGTGCATTGTACCAGAGTCAGTTGATCAAATGTGATGTCATTCCATAACCAGCAGTCAGAGGATAGAACTCACACAGCTTGTTTTGTTTTCTTTGGAACCTGATACAGAAATCTATGACAGTTATCACATTTCAGTTGTTGTTCAGTTCACTCTGTTAGAAGATCATCACCTTGCCTTCTGGAAGTAAGCATCTAATCTTGCCTTGCTGTATTAATTATGTTAGCTAGGGAACAATAACTTTTCGGTCAGTTAGGAAATACAGTGAGATGAAGAAAACCTCACAGCTTCACACTTTTATTCACAACCTTGAGTGCTTTCATCCAGGTATCTCTGACTTCTTCAGAAAAATTCAGACATCAGAAGAATTAATTCTGATGAAGTCCATGATACCTGGATGAAAGTGCTCAAGATTTTGAATAAAAGTGTGAAGCTATGAGGTTTTCTTCATTTTGTTCCTGGTTGTTGTTGTCCCATGGAATTGTTCTAATTACAGTGAGTTTAGTTAAGCATTGCTTTTCTTCATCTGTTTGAATCTCTTCAGCTGTGTTATTTTTATTTCTCCTGTGATTGAAACTCTGGTGTTTATTGTACTTAGATATTTAGCAGTCTCATGTTTTTTATTTTATTAATTATTATTAAATATTTTATACCTTTCATTGTGGTTGGTATTTTAAAGAATACTTTTAACATCTTGAGAGTTGGGTGGCTTGAGTGGTGCAGTGGTTAGCACTATCGTCCCACAGCAAGAGGTCTTCTGGTTTGATTCTTAGCTGATGTGCCTTTTGTGTGGAGTCTGCATGTTCTCCCTGTGGTCTTATGGGTTTCCTCCCACATTCCAAAGACATGGATTTGACACTCTAAATTGCCTGAGTGAGTGATACAGATGAGCTACAGTGGCAGGGCTAGCCACCTGGTGGTGTAAACCTTGTCTTGAAATGATTGTCCTTGAAGTGACACCCCAACCTCATGTAAAAAAAGTGGTACAGGATGGATTTTAACATCTTGAGAGTACTTGTGCTTATTTCAGTGACACTGTGGCCACTCTGAAAAGCCTGGATGCTTTGGTTATACTCTGCAATTTATGTTAGTATTGATTTTACTCAGTATAATTAGATACCCTTGTAAGAGCCTGGGAGTGGTTGACTGTAAGAGTCTGAGAGTGGTTAACTGGTGGCAGCATAGTTAACTTATAGTCTGTGCAGAAGGGGTACAGTTAGAAAATCTGTACCAGCCTTTTCTAGGAGTGTGTATGCATGTGTGAAAATCAAATACCATGATGTGTGTGTGTCAGCTATTTGGAAATGGGACACAGTGCTCCAAAGTGAGTCTTGTTTGGGATCTGGTTTGTCAGACATGCTTCGTATATACTTTTATTATAACTGCCTGTGGGATATGAGTGTACTTTAAAGATTTCCCTACTTTAACATTAATTATTCATTATAACGCAATTTAGTGTACCAATTCCCCCATTAAACTTCCCTTCATTCTGTATTTGCTTCCTGTACTTGTCCTTAATATGTCTTGGCTACGGCACATGGTCATATCTGAACATTACCTACATGACAGCCATTTTTTTACAGTGTGTCCTGGTGCTTTTAGACATCTTTCCATGACTGAAAACACTACTGCTGGCTGTGAAAAGGTGCTTGCAAATGTGAAGGCTCGATGAGCAGAGTGCATATTCAATAGCACTGCTGCTCTTTGGGCTAACATGCTTACATCATGCAGGAATAGTGCCTTACCTGTATGATTGCTAATGAATCCCAGGGTCAGTCTTGTATGGGAATTTACAGATTTTAGAATATGTTGATTGTTTCTCAAAGTATTCCAAAGTAGTGTATTTGAAAGACACTAACAGTCACACAGCAATTATTATCCTAAAGTATATATTTTCTAAGCATGAAATTATGAAACATGTTGTGCCTGACAGAGGTCTGCAAGTGTTAGGAAAGTGTTTCAGTATTTTGTAAAGCAGTCAGAATTGAATCATACCCTGTCAAGTCCAAGATATCATATCAAATGAGGGATTATAAATACACACAAATTGTCAGAGAAAACTACTGAACATTAAATGAATATGTCCCAAATTAATTGGCTATGACAGTCAAAGTTGTTTATACCGAATAGAATACATTTTAACTAGGGATGTCAGTGGCTTTGATATCATATTAATGAACCTAGGATATTTCTGCTCTCATTCATGGTTAATCCAATAACTAATATAGATCTTGGTCTTCACAAAGATATTGCAGTTGGTGCAGAAGGTAAAGGCTATGAGCTATAGCTTCTGTGGTACAAGGTTTGCTGCCTTCAGTTGTGTAACCTTGATAACTACCTAAACTAGACATTGTTCTTAGGTCAGCCCTGAAGATGCAAAGACTGTGTGTGCAGTGTTCATGACTGGTTAAAAAAGATATCTTATTACCTTTATGTCACTATCTTTAGCCTATGGTTAAAATCAAAGTAATTCTTAAATAAATCATTCTTCTCAAACTATAACAATGGAAACAATGATGCAATAAATTAATACGTATAAAGGCAGATGGAGAAAGTGACCCAATGTTTGGGATGATATAATTAATTTCTGCATTATTGAAAAAACAAATGGGGGTAAGACAAAAATCTACAGTAAATGAAGGAAAATAGTGGTGGAATCACAAAGTCAGCAAGATATATAACCAGAAAATTAGGTGTGACTTAGCTTTCGAAAGCTATCCTAATCACAAAACCAGTCTATATTGCCTCCAGAAAAAAAATAAGTTATAACCTTCCTGTAGTCTTCCCTCATCAGGTCAGTAATGGAGTCCAATGCCCCTTTTGATATGGACTTTTCCAAGCACCTGCAGCAATTGGAGAGACCACAAAGGTTCCTCACAAGGAAAATTCAAGGTCTTCAGTATCTGTCCTATGTGGATCATCTGAAATCACTGTCACTTTATTCTGCTTCATACAGACTACTCAGATGTGATCTCTGCCTTGCATATATGGTAATATCTGACACTGCTTTACTGGAAATGCTACATATCCACAAGTCAAATGGTACACAAGTTACTCGCTCTAAAGACCTTAACCTGGTAAGTGACATTAATAGAACCTGCTGCAGGGACAGATGTGTCTCCCAAAGGTTACAATATCTTTGGAACAGAGTGCCACTTCATGTCAAACACAGAACCTCATTGACCCTCTTCAAATGCAATCTGATCGATTGGATGTGTAACTGTAAATTCACCCCGGGGGTTCCACCTGTTTCCCTCTTGGACAGGGAAATAGGTATTGATCATGGAAATAAGGCTAGAACTATCTTAGGCTTATAAGGGCCCTAGGGCCACTGTAATTTCCTATGATCCTATGATCCTAATACTAAAAATAAATATAATTAACACAAAAAAGAGGCAACTATATTACACAACACATTCCAAAATTATGGAATAAGGTTTCCTCTTACTATCAAGAGAAGTAAGTCTTGAGCCCCTTCTTCCAGAAATACCACAATAAGTTTGTAAATATTGTATCTAATTGCCATGGTCCAAAATATCAAATAATGTTGAGAGATTCAGTAGGACCACCACTGAATAGCATGCCGCTCAAACAAAAAGGATCATTAACATCTCACAAAATGGCTGTCAGCATGCAATGATGAGCACAAAAAACAAGACTGACAACGTCCCTGAGCCCGTTGACAGTAATGTGAGTTTCAGTTTGCTTGCAGGCAACCTGGGCAATAATGTTTCTCCTAAAGGGAAAGCTATAGATGAGGCAGTAGTGGTCAAATATATTAGGATCAATGGAAAGTTTCTTGACAGTAAGGATAATAATGACCTGTTTCAAAGCTAATGTAAAAAAAATCCAGCTCTCACTATCAAAACCTCATTCTGAAAAAATCACTAATCCATCAATGTCATGGTTAGCCATCATAAGCCTTGATGGGCATGGATCTACTCTTCAAGTTATATGCCACATATGTTGAGAATACAGTACTGAACTCATTATAATCAGGAATATCAAATACCATGCAAGAGGTAGAAGAAGAAATGTCTGGAGCAACTGCAAAACCAATGGAGTAAGGTGGGAAAAGAGCAGATCTTACTGTGGCCAGAACCACAATATGAAGTAGTTAATTCTAGTAGTTAATCATGCTGTGGTTTACAGCCTCTCCAACTCACAGACAGGTGCTGCTAGTTAGTTGGCAACATAAGTGATCTCTCTGGACAGAAATGCTGCTTGAGACAGATATCTGCCTAGTGGGTGACATACTATTCATCCAGGTCAAGTTCTTGCATGAGAATGCTAGTAATGCTGCAAACTGCACTGCTCTTATTGCAGGACACATAAACCCTGGTCAAACCAGAGTTACTGTTGCTAGTCAAGACTGAATGAATATGGCTTTGGGCCAGACACTCCAGTGTCAGAAATAGCAAATTATTGTAATCTGTAACCATGGCACTTGGAATGTCAGCACCATTCTCCTTGAGAAATTGACAGAAAATGGTGGAAAAGAGTTCTGTAGTAACATGGTCAACAATAGTTTAAACAAAACAATGCAGGAATTGATCAGACAATGAAAAATGGCTCAACCCCAAGTCCAGAGCTGTCACATCCATTAAGAAGATCAAGTCGACATAATGGTCAGATTTATAAATGACAAGGTAACAGCTTATGCAATCCTGAAGGAAAAAGCATTTCATAATGCTGGTAAATTCTTTTAGCAAGAGTCACTGACTCAACATTCATTCAGATGTAAAAGTACAGTTTAAATACTGCTGACCAAAAACTCAATCCATTAAAAAATACAGATACTCTTGTATGTTTATAGATAGCTATTAGGCATGCAATCCAAGAGACCTTTAACGATCCTTGCCCAAATTCCCAGCTGCACTAAGCTCTGTCTAATTAAGTGTCTTTCTTAAGGTCACACAGCAGGCAAATGAAGGCAGATGGAATCAAACCCTGCACCAAAAAGTAACTCATTAATAGCTCACAGCCTTAATCCTGTTTATAAATGCCAGACAGAACTGCAGGAATATCCTTGTACACCCTGGTGATGAGATGAGAAAAAAAAATTCAGTTTGATCCTGTTTTCAGGACATGCTCAAAGTAATGGATCTCCCTAGTGGCAACCTGTGTGAAAATAGTTTGAATTGGTGGTTTGTTAATTACAGAAAATCGAGATATAGTGCTAGTAAAGCTAAAGGAACTTTCACTGTGATTATTTATTTACTGACATTTGATTGCCAGTAAAGTCCTACTAGGTAGAAGCCCATTTTTTGGTAGACGCCCTGGGGAAAAATGCTCCAAATTATTAAAAAACATTTTAGAACAATAATTTTACAATCTTCAAAAAAATAAAACAACATCTGCAGTTTAAATAACTATAATAAATTAGTGATAATATAAAAACATTGTTCAATTGATACAAGTTATATGACAATCATTTAATATTTATAGATTTTTTAGACAGTTTGCAGAGAAATTAAATGTAAGTTAATTTAATACAAAAAGGAACTACAATATTAAATAAGGGAAAAACAGACCTGGTATATTTAGAGAGAAAGTCAGGAAAGAGAACTTGATAGAAGTAAGGAAGTGAAGATGGGAGAGTAATGAGGTATAAGGAATGAAAAGTCACTTGTTCACATTTAAGGATATAATTTATCCTGCTTTTGAGCAAGAACAGAGACAGATTTTAGCTAGGAAGTTTTCCAGCGTGGTTTTTGCAAGATGGAAGGGAGGGTATTGACCTGATGGATACAAGTAAGGAGTTCCAGGCCTTAGCAACCTTTTACAAGTACAGACAATTCCCGGCAGATTTGATAGGTCTGTAGATAGAGAGGAGTTTTTGGTCACTGGATTGCAGTGACCAGCTGGGAACATAGCTGCGTTGAATGGTATTTAGTGCTGGATAATTTCATAGGTGGTAAGAAGTTGTGTATATGTTAGTTGATGAGGCAGTTCTAACCAATTTATGCTTTTTAGAGTTATACAGTGGTAGGCTCTGAAAGAGATATTTGCTGCAAATTTAGCAACATTGTTACAGCATCATTTGAGTTTTATTTTTTGTGAAGCCTGGAGGTTAGTAAGGATGAGAGCACCATAAAGAAGAGTAGGGCAGGGATAAGTAGTGACAAGTGTAGTTTTAGTTGCGTTGGTGAGAACGTTTTTTGCTCTGTAAACCATTGTTAGTTTTAGATGAGTTTTTCTTATGCAAGTTTGTATACTCAAGTCGAATGTAACTTATTGTCCCTAGCACCCCTACTAATTTGCTATGAGAAGTGACTTCAAAGGTTGTATTATCAAGAGAGAGGACTTTAAATTTAGTTTTTTCATGAAAGATAGATAAAAAGCAGTAGTTTCGCCATTTTTGGGTTGCAGATGAGCTGTGAGTTATGACGCCATGTTATAAAGGCTGTTAAAAACTTAATGAGTACATTTTTGGAGGTGTACTATATAAGACAAAACAAGCACCACTCCACAAGGCAAACAAACGACAAGCTGCCAAAACCACTGCCGTTTATTAAATATCACACCATTACATTAACGCTTAACTGTTTAACAGCGTTTTCATCTTAGCACACACAGACTTCATCAGATGAATAAAAAACATTTAAAATCATAGTTTTAAATGCTCAGTTGTAGCAAATCAGCCAATACAATCATTTGTCCAATAAATCCATTAATTTTAAAGTCAAGTAACATAACATTTCAAAAAACAATAAAAGTCATTATTACAACTCACAAAAACCTTTAAAAGAACCTTTTAAAAGAAATACATGCGGTATTTAAAAATGTAAAATATACATACACATATAATATTGCTTAGAAATGTTAGTACATATTGGTCAATATCACCATCTAGTGCCCAAAGTTATTAAAGCAGTAAAGTAAAGTGTACTGAACAGTATCATCCTAAACCAATGATCATATAATGAATAAATGAATAATTACATCCAGTCATGCCTTCATTTGTTTTGAAAATTATAGTTGTTAATACCGTTCAGAATTTCCTATTTAGTGCTTGCAATATCTAAGAAGCTAGCCAATCTTATTTATAACTTAGCTACTGTCATTCTTAATGGGAGGGGCTATAGTAATATTCTCATTTAGACCAGGGGATCTTCCCGCGTCAAGGGTGACTTGCCAAAATAGTTGTCTGTATTCCAATCTTGTCTCCCACGGTCCCCCCCTAACATCCACTTGCATCCTTTCTAAGACAAAAATAAAAACTTGTCTTCCTTAGATATCAACATTTGCTTAGATAGAGCATTCTTTTCATTGAATGTCCTGATAGGATAATAATGTTCATAAATGCATTTTCTCAATTTATGCTCTGTTTTCCCTATATAGAATATTCCACGAGTCACAGGTGGCCAAGTAAACTATCCCTGCAGTATTACAGTTGTTAAAAGTCCCTCCAACAATTTTTCTACCCCTACTCTCAAGGTACACCCTCTCCTTATTCACAATATACACACAATGTGAACATGCCCCACACTTGAACGTGCCCTTTCTTTTCTTATCTTCTCCTGTTCTGGACCTTTTATTGGATTCAAAAATCTCCTTCAAGTTCTTTCCCTTCTTGTATATAATTCTCAAGGGGTTGTTACCAAGGATGGTCAGATCTGTTAATTCCATGAACCTGTCCCATTCGTTTTTTAATAATGTTGTTTACCAAATGTGTGCCTCTATTAAACTCCATAATAAGAGCCCTATTATATTGGCCAGCCTTTTGTCCAGGCCTATCATTTATACAAAACAAGGCCCTATTTCCCAATGAAGGAAAATATTTTTTGTCCTTATCTGTGTTACCTTTGTCCTGACTTCCTTTATTAGGTAAATAGGGTAACCTCTTTCAGTA
Organism: Protopterus annectens; assembly: GCF_019279795.1. Lineage (NCBI taxonomy): Eukaryota > Metazoa > Chordata > Ceratodontiformes > Protopteridae > Protopterus > Protopterus annectens. Next base: position 1,879,141,336 of record NC_056739.1, read on the forward strand.
AACAGTTTTTCCAGATTATCACATTCATCTTCAAAATCATAATTAATGGAAGTCATCCTGATCACCCTAATAAAGTACCCCTTAATTATACTTTTTTTCTGTTGAAAGGGGTGTGCACTATTAAAGTGCAAATATGAGTTAGAGAATGTTTCCTTCTGAAAAACCATAGACTTGAAGCATAAATCTGTTTTATGAAAGGCCACATTGAGGTAATTCATTTTATCATAGGTAGTGTTACAGGTAAATGGTAAAAATTGAGTTGTACTTTCTAAAATTTCTAAAAACTCCCTAAGTTTATCCTCTGTGTAAATCCAAAATATGCATATGTCATCCAAGAATATTTTGTAAAGGGACCAGCATGTCTTATATCTAGAATCAAGAAAAAACTTTTTCTCCCACGAAGCCAGGACAATATTCACATAGGTGAGGGCACAATTGGCCTCCATTACTACATCTTTAATCTGGTGGAAAAATTCCCCACTAAAAAATATGAAGTTGTTTTATAACACAAGTTCAATCAGCTGTAAAACTACATGGAACTCATGAGCATTAACGTTCCCTTTCTCAACCAGGGTGCCCTCTAACCACTCCAAGTCTATCTCACATGGGATCACCAAAAAAAGGTCTTTTATATCCACTGTTACAAATAAAATATGCTCATTAAATTATTCAGTTTCTATGATCATTAAAAAGCCCCAAGAGTCCTTAAGAATCTCTTTCTTGGTTCCCCAGATGGCTTTTAATTTTATGTCCAAATACCTAGAAATGGGTACATCTTGGAGCCTTCAGCTGCATCAATCAGTCTCAGTGGCGGATCCCCTGGTACTTGTGGACCTTAGGAATACCAAAAATAGTAGGTATCCTAAGCTTGTCATTCTTCAAATAGTTGTAGGTGTCCAAATCTGTTAGCTCCTCTGTGAGTAAATCACCTAAAGTGAAACTGATTTTTTTGTACGCAACATTAATTTCATTTTTTGATACTCTAGTATAATTATTTGTATCCCCTAGTATGTCTAACATCTTTTCTTCATATATAAGGATGTCCCTATCCTATTTACCATACCCCCACCCTTATTGGATTTCATTACCCTAATATTTTTGTCTGACTAAACACTTTGCAATTTTTTTCTACTTGTTCTTGTTAAGATTGAACCCACATTTATTGTTAGGAATGTTCCTTCTAAGTTCTTTTTCCACTAAAAGTTTGAAACTTTTCAATTGTGGGTGAAGGAGTGGGTTGTACTCACTTCTTCACCTAATGATATCATTGTTCCTACCCATACTGGGGCCTTGCTACATTAATTCTAAATTTACACTTCTCACAAACATTTTAAGATCTAAAATGAGCTTAGCCAGGTCCCACTTCTTATTTGGAATAAATTTAAAGATCTTTGAGAATAGATTGAAGTGGTCACATGTTAATTCAACATTGTTATAATTAAAACTATTATAGTTGTTATATGTGTACTTAAAACTATCACTAATAATCAAATTGTGTTGTAATGTCAATACCTCCTCATATTTGCATTCTGCCTTGCCTGCCTCCTCGAAAATGGTAGGTTTGATTGTAATGGGGGATTTTCATTCATAATCCTCTCTGATCTGTGGAGAGGGGGGGTATTCTAAACGTTCCCTAATGTTGTGAGAATTTCCATTCCCTTCCTCAGTTGCTAAATTTTCTGTGTATCATACCTCATTTTTGCCCTTATGTTCTTTGTCAGTGGGTTCCCTGATCCCTTTATAAGACTTAGGCCTTGGAGAACATCTTTTTTTCTTTGTATTCCAAAACACCCCTGTCTAATTTCTTATTTTTTCTTTTAATAATCAATGAACACTTCTCATCTATCTTACCCATAACCATCAGATATTTTCATTTTTCTGTGTCAATAGTAAACATAAGATCATTGGTAACCTGGTTATTTAATTGTTCAATACATTGGTGCAAACCAGCCATACAGCTTTCATTTTATAGGTTCATAGGTTCATAGGTTCATACTAGGCTATCTGCCTTAGGGCATTTATAAGCCTAGCCAGAATGTGTTTGGCTTTCGCCACCCATTTTAAATTTATTTTGCTATGCCCTTTTTCGAGGTTAGTATACTGTGCCTCTGTCTAACAGTGACACATAAGTGATACCCGGGGTAAACCTATGATCTCCCATCCACTCATCAAGATTCCTCTTGAAGAGAGTCAATGAGGGACTCTGCCTAACCTGGACTGGGATTTTATTCCAGAGTGAAGGGAGCCTCTGGGTTATGAATCTGTCCCTCCAGCATGTCCTATTTATTTCAGTGCTGAGGTTCAAGTCTCTCGAGTGCGTAGCTCGATGGGATTTGGATTTTCTGAGGTGCAGCATGTCCATTAAGTCCGAGTTGGACATGGCTTTATACGTCAGGCACATATCACCTCTGAACAGGCGGTATGCCACTGAGTAGAGCTGGAGTTTCTTTAACCGGGCAACATATGGCATCTGTTTGAGCCCTTTGACCTCTTGGTGAGGTACTTTTGGGGTCTTTCCAGTTGCTGCAGATGTCTGGTAAGGTACATCCCAAAGGGGGCATTGTATTCAATTATGGGCCTGATGAGGGATGAGTAAAGAGGCACGATGACCTCCCCTGATCTAGATGTGAATCCCTTCATGATTAGGTGGGCTATATAAAAAGTTTTTCTAACCACTTTGGCCACGTGGTTGTCAAATGAGAGATTGCTATCAACTTGGGTCCCCAGGTCCCTAATTACTTCTTCTGTACTTAATGGATTACCACCTATGTGGTAATTTGTGGGCACTTTGTTTTTGCCAAAGGGGATGACTATACACTTTTTGGCATTTAGCTTGAGGCCATGGCTCTGGCACCAGTTGTCTGTTTCTATGAGGCCCTTTTGGAGGATGCTTGTGTCAGCTGGAGAGTCGATTATGGCGCCCAGTTTGCAGTCATCTGTGAACTTGGTCAGCCACAGTCCTTCTGTGTTGGCCTGTACCTCTGAGAAATATATACAGAACAAGAGAGGTCCCAGAACTGAGCCTTGTGGGACACCACTTGTAACTGGTTTGGAGTCTGACATGGCTCCAGCAATTCTAACCATGTGGGTTCTGTCCTTGAGCCAGTTTGCAATCCATCTAGTGACATAGGGGTTTATATTTAAGCTGGTGAGCTTATCTATAATGCTCGAGTGGGGTATTGTATCGAAGGCTTTTGCGAGGTCCAGATAGGCTGTGTGGACCACCTTCCCCTCGTCAATCGCCTTGGTGACTGTTTCAAAGAAATCAACCAGGTTTAAGAGGCAGGATCTGCCCTTAAAGCCGAACTGGGTAGGATCCAGTGTCTGTAGGTCCCCAATATCTTTATTTATGAGGTCCATGATGATCCTTTCCATAGCTTTGCAGACCAAGCTAGTCAGGCTTATGGGGCGATAGTTTCCAGGATCCGTTGAGACACCACCTTTATGGAGAGGGACCACTGTTGCTGTACGCCACTCTTTGGGCACATATCCTGTAGTAAGGCTGAGATTGAACAGTAGTTTTATGTTTGGGTTTAGCTCTTCTTGGAGTTCAGGTAGGACGCAGCCCGGGACACCGTCTGGTCCCATAGATGCTGTGTTTTTTGCTTTGGGCAATGAGGCCTTTTGCTTAATAAGTATTTTTAAAATATCCAACCAACAACTATTAAATATTTTAAGTAATTCATTGTAAAACTTGGACCCCCATCTCAATATTATTGGGGTATTTGCATACCCTCAACCCCTTAGTAACAATTCCTCTATTGAGGCATTCATTCAAGTACTCATTGTCAATACTTAGAGACTTATACTTGGCTAGCAAGTCATGAAGTTTATTAAGTTTATTACTGTAAGTATCTGGTTCATCTGCATTGTCATTTTGTACTTCATTTATTTTACAATTAAAATTATGTTTACCATTAACCAAGTATTGAAGTCTTTCCATAGTCGTACATCAACATTAATATCAAAGCAGTCACCTTGCTGAGTCTCAGGCCTCATTTTGCCAACTGCTGCATGCTCTCATATTTTGTCTGAGTTCAGAAATGAAGACAAATACTTGGGGGGGTTACATATCTTGATTTCCCATGCCATTCCTGTTATTTAAATCTTTATCCTGTGACTTAGCTCTTGTTGTTCGCCCATTCAGCTCATCACTAACGGTGAAACGGCCATTCCGACTATTTCCAGTGCAAGAAACTTTCTGGTCGCCTGGTTGAAGTCCCATAGCAACCATAGAGGCCAGTGAATGCCCAATATGAGTCGACAAATTTACCAGCTGGGTAAGCTGGCCAATCAGTTTTCTGGTTTTGCCAATGTCGTCATTCCTCCCTTTTTCCAACGGTGGTGAGGAATTACGGCTCTCGATGTCTGCAAACCATAAAGCTACAACAAAAAATGAAGGAGACAGCAAGCCAATCAAATGCTCCAACACAGTTAAACAAAATGAGCACCGGTCCACAGAGCACACCAATGACAAATTGTTAAAACCACTGCCGTTTATTAAATATCACACAATGACATTAATGCTTAAATGTCTCACTGTATTTTCATCTTAGCACACACACACTTCATCAGATGAATATAAAACATTTAAAATAATGCTTTTAAATGCTCAGTTGTTTCAAATCAGACAATATAATCATTCCTCCAATAAATCCATTAATTTTAGTCAATTAATGTAAAATTTCAAAAAACAATATGTCAGTATTACAACTCACAAAAACCTTTAAAAAAACTTTTAAAAGGACGTGATATTTAAAAATGTAATATATATATATATATATATATATATATATATATATATATATATATATATATATATATATATAAAATATTGCTTACATGTTAGTACATATTAGTCAATATCACCATCTAGTGGCCAAAGTTATTAAAGCAGTAAAGAAAATTGTACTGAACAATATCATCCTAAATGAATAAGCATATAATGAATAAATAACTCAAGTCATAAATTCATTTGTTTTGAAAATTATAGCTAATACCGTTCAAAATGTCTTATTGTGTGCGTGAAATCATATCTAAGAAGCTAGCCGATCTTATTTATAATTTAGCTACTGTCATTCTTAAAGGGGGGGGGCTATATTAATATTCTCATTTAGACCAGGGGATCTTTCCGCGTCAAGGGTGACTTGCCAAAATAGTTCTCTGTATTCCAGTCTTGTCTTCCATGCCCCCCCCCCCCAACATCCACTTGTATCCTTTTAAGGACAAAAAATAAAAACCTGGCTTCCTTAGATATGAACGTGTGCTTAGATAGAGCATTCTTTTCATTTAATGTCCTGATATGGTAATAATGTTCATAAATGTGTTTTCTCAATTTATGTTCTGTTTTCCCTATATAGAATATTTCGCATGAGTCACAGGTGGCTAAGTAAACTATCCCTGCATTATTACAGTTGTTAAAAGTCCCTCCAACAATGTCTCTACCCCTACTCTCAACGTACACCCTCTCCTTGTTCACAATATACACACAATGTGAACATGCCCCACACTTGAACATGCCCTTTCTTTTCTTATCTTCTCCTGTTCTGGACCTTTTATTGGATTCAAAAAACTCCTTCAAGTTCTTTCCCTTCTTGTATATAATTCTCAAGGGGTTATTACCAAGGATGGTCAGATCTGTTAATTCCGTGAACCCGTCCCATTCTTTTTTAATAATGTCCTTTATCAAATGTGTGTCTCTATTAAACTCCATAGTACGAGAGAGTTTACTGCTTTAATAACTTTGACCACTAGATGATGATATTGACCAATATGTGTTAACATTTGTAAGCAATATTATATGTATATGTATATTTTACGTTTTTAAAGATCACATGTAGTTCTTTTGAAATGTTCTTTTAAAGGAGTTTGTGAGTTGTAATAATGACTTTTATTGTTTTTTGAAATTTTACGTTAATTGACTTTATAATTACTGGATTTATTCGACAAATTATTTTATTGGCTGATTTGCTACAGCTGAGCAATAAAAACTATGATTTTAAACATTTTATTAATTCATCTTATGAATTCTGTGTGTGCTAAGACAAAAATACAGTGAAGCAGTTAAGTGTTAATGTCGTTGTGTGATATTTAATAAACAGTAGTGGTTTTGGCAGCTTATCTTTGGTGTGTGCTGTGGAGCAGTACTTGTTTTGTTTAACTGTATTGGAATATTGGATTGGCACGCTGTCTCCATTTTTTGTTAGGTGTGCCATGTTGTCAGATGTGCAAATGAGAGTGGAATCGTTTGCATATTGTAGGGTGGCCTGTTGTGTGAATGTACAGATGTGTTGTTGAAAATGTTAAAGAGGAAGGGGACAAGGATAGAGCCTTGTGGTATACCAGTAGTAACTAGGAGGTAAGGGGAGAGCATGGAGTGCCATTTTACTGATGAATACATAATGGACAGTTAGCGTTTGAACCACAGAAGGGCATACTGTGAGAGACCTAGTAAGGACATTTGAAGTAGAAGTTTGCTGTGACAAAATGTACTGATGCCTTTAGACAAGTCTAGAAATAAGGAAGAGGCTAGTTTGCCATTATCTTTAGCTTTAATGACAGTATCTATATAAGTTAGAGGGGCAGTGCTAGTACTAAGTGAAGGACAGAAGCCATGTTGTGTAGGGGATAGGAGTTATTCCTGCAGGAGATAATCTTGCAATCATTTTTGAATACATTTTCAAGTATTTTGGCAAGTGGAGATAAAGATTGTTAAAGATCTAAAGTTATTAATGTCTGTTGAAATTCCTCCTTTGTGCAGAGGGATAATTTGTGACTTTTAGCAAAACTAATTAGCAACATTACAGGCTGAGCAAGAGATAAGATGGATGGATAGTCTGAGAGAAAATAAGTACTGAAGAATATAGGATGAGTGGGAAGAAAGTACTGTTCTGGTAGACAGCAGACAACTGTTTCTGTGTACATTCCTGAGGAAAAAGGCTACATTTGCCAGAATATTCTCCAGTATTATATTAAAAAGAGTAAACTGTGGCATAGATGTCATGTAAGCAATTGCTTCTTGTTCTATAGATAGCAGTATCAGTGTAATATATTTCAGTAAACACTTCCAAAAAATCATGAGAATATGCTTAGTCAAACCATTAAGAAAATACATTTTATGAATTAGGGCACATAGGTAAATATGAAGTCTGAACTGAACTTTATAAAACAGTAACTACACAATTTATAAGTATGATATTTACTGAAGGTGCTTAAATATTGTTAAATATGGTGCAGCATTAAACATAAGAAAAATGTGACCTGGAATGAACAGCAGTATGGAGGCATATTAAACATGTGGTTAAGCATTCTTGCAATCATGTTTAAGAACAATTATGAGACTTACTGTCCTGCAATGAGAGCAGTGCAATTTGCACCATCACTAGCATAAAATATAAATCTGTGGAGACAAACGTGACCTGCATGAACAATATGTTACCTACCAGGCAGAGATTTGTGTCTTTTTTAATTTCTCCAAATCTTCTGGGTTTCTAATACCATGACAGGAATGGACCCCATTCCTAAGTCAAAGTATGATTAAAGTTCATGAAATTAGTGTTGTTTCAATCTTTGATGTCAGCCAGAAGTCCTCTTCGTAGCACCTGCAATGTGCGCAGTAATAACTCCTTCTGCAATTCACACAGAGTTACATGTATTGGTAACATATCTAAATACAAGTGTAGAATCTTTTTTATAAGACCCATTGCTCCTACTACTATTGGAACTGTCTGGGTATCTTTCTTCCACATTCCTCTCATTTCTGCCTACAAATCCTGATATTTTTTGACTTTGTGTCTTTGTATGCAAGACACTGTAGTCACTGGGGGTAGCGATTTCAATGATCAATTCTACTTTTGTCTTCTTTTCATGGACCACTATATCTGTTTTTTTCTCACATCTATCTTTTGAACTGTTGCTAATGGCTGATCCCATGTGATGTAGACTTCATCATTTTCTGTGATGCTTTGTGGCTCATGTTTCCAGTGTTTTTCAGCTACTTCAATATTATATTATTTGCACAATCCCCAGTGCAACAGTCTTGCCACATTATTATGCCTTTCATTATACAGTCCTTCTGCCATTAGTATATCACAACCAGCAACAACATATGCAGCTGGTTCCAATCCTGTTGTACTATGTAAACCAGTATGTACGTAGCCCAATATCTTGGGCTGCCAGTATTAACCTTTCATCTTTTAGTTTTAATTTGCCTTTCCTTAACCATTCCTACATTTGATCCTGATCAACATGAGGTTCTTCCAGGAGTTTTATAAAACTGCAACTATATTTATGCATTTTCCAAATTTATTGCCTTCTCATTGGATCCTTCACCTTATATTCTTTCTTTTGTTATCTACCACATTCAGTTGCTACCAGATTTTTGTCTACTTCTGGTTTGATTTCTCATTCCATTGAAATAAAATATTGATATCCTGTACTGGTACTGTTTACTCTAGAATTGTATGGCATTGTTATTGTTGCAGTTGCTCTGAAAAATAAGGTATTGCTCATCACTATCACCCACACTGTGCTACATAATAAAACTGTCTAGGAAATCCTGTATAAGAGTGTTGTAATTACAAGGTCAGAATGTAAAACCACAGGAGAATTATAGACAGAAATCAGACAAAAGATACACAGCAATATCTATATAGTACACTCAACTGTGAGGAACAGTATTTTATTTTTAGCAGACACAGCCATGGTTCGAATCCTGGGAGTGCTAATAAGCTCTATGAAGAATCATTCCCCACAAGTGTACAGAATTGTCTAAAATGCCCAGTTAGTTGGCCCATATCTGCCGGCTGTTACCCTGTCCCCCCTGGCATATCAGTGTGCTAATCTTTGATATGTAGGCAGCATTTCATGTCGTATATCTGACTGTCAGGCCTGTACATATTTGGAAAATGTCACTGAAAACAAATATGTCATTGTACAATTCACTAAAGGTTTAAAAGGGCAATAGTTAAATATGTCCCGGTTCACCTGCATATGGTCAAGACATGCCCAGAGTGTGTGCAATAAAAGATGGACAGGTATGTGCATAACATCAACCTGGAATCTGGGAATATGTGTAGAAACAGTTAGGTAGTGTTAACAAACAATACCTCCACAGGTATACCAGGTAAGAGGTGCATACTGCAGGTAAAACTCAGTTCATGTATATAGTTGTCTACATCCATACCACTGTCCAAACTAAGGCAATAGGGTAGTGTACTAATACCTGTAAGGCAGAGATCACAGCACTGACTAAGAAAGTAATGAGAACTACAGGAATATACTAGTTGTTAACTGACATCTTTCTCTCCCCCACCATATCTGCAAAAATAAACTAAATACACAACTCAATCAGTATGTGCTGTATTAAATCTACTGTCGGGACATATGTCCTATTGTTTGATAATTACTTAAATTTGTTTCTGTCCATCAATGTACCTGCATGCTGTTGTAATGGCAACTGTGGTTCCATATATGCATGTGTTCTGTTTGCTATGCAACTGTTCCATGTCTGGTGTTTGGGTTAATGGGAATATCTATGCATGCTGTTATACCTAATCCTGGAATGTGTTGACTATTACTAACCCACATATGTTGTAAAATTGAAACACAATAGCACATTTGAGAAGGCCGGTCACAACGTCCCACCTGTCCCACCTCAGCTGGCCATGGCACCGGGCACCAGCACAGCTGGGACCCACCCCGGGACCTCCTTGTCGATTGGTCCTGCACCATCTTCGGGTGGAACTGCCTCAGGGGATGGGGCTCAACCCCCCCAGGAGTGGGCACAGACAGGACACTGTTAACCTTGGCCAGGTTTGGGGCGTGTTGTGTAGCAAGCTCCACAGGGAGTTCAGAGATCTGCTATGCCAGCTTGAGGCTACATGTCGCAACTAGAGGGTTTGCCTGGCCCTCCTACTCAGCCCCCAGCACAGCCACCTTTGTGGCTGTGATGGTGCAGTGGTGACTGCCCATGGGTGGGGACCTCAGTCCCACTGTTTCGACTATGGGGCTAATGGACTTCCAATTTCCAAACCCCCTCCCCATCAAGGTGTTTACCCCCCACATGTGTCATATACTGCCCCTGTATGCATCTTGTCTGTCAACCTACCCAACCTACCTCCCCAGATATACCTACTATGCCTCCCCAACATCCCACTCTCACCTGAAAAAAAGGGCAATCTGTTCCCCAAAAGAAAGCTTGCCCCATACATAGCTGTCCATTTCACACGAGTCCACTAGACACATGTAATGTGGTCTAATTGGCTTCACAACATAGTATTGTTTTCCTCACCCCTCTCTCAGGGGTTTGAGTGTCCAAATTAATTTCAAAATTCAGTGTATATGCACAGCTGTTGCTGTAGAGGAAATGGGCAGGTGAAGACCTTCCCTACACCCGTCCTGCACATCCCTAGCTATTTTCCCTACTGTCTTTCCCTCTTTGTGCCCCTTTTTCACCACTTTCCTATAAACCCTTTTTCATTTCTTTTAAACAAATTATTGTGTGGGTAAGCAGAAGTAAGCACTTTTAGGCAGCAGTAAGTGGGTTTAAGCTTGTTTGCATGGGGGTAAGCAATGCCTACACAGGTTAAGCAATTGAGAAGCTAAATAAGTATAAGAAACTGTAACCGGAAGTTAGCATTGCTTACTTCTGCACAAACCCATGCACAACTGATAAAAGTGCCTTAATCACTCTGTATCCAATGGCCCTTGTTCTGCCCAACAACAAAATAAACAGCCCTTACAGGTCTTGAACCCAGGACCCTGTATACTAAAGTCACAACAGTTAGCCACTATGCCATGACAGCTGTGAAGACAGCTGTTGTTTTTCCAATATATCTATCAGTAGACATATTGAATAGTATTGAACAATTGCTGTGACTTCTACAATTGTGTAGTACTTGTTAGTGATATTACTGTTGCATCACACATGTTGGTATGTCTAAATATACACACATCAGATACATATGCTGTGATACATCTGGGAAGGTATACACAACAGTAATGTTTACACATGACAAGGATATGGATATATACATATACATATGTAGATATATGTCTACATCTGCATACATATATATTTATATATATATGTATATATATATATATATATATATATATATATATATATATATATATATATATGTACGTATTCATACACATCTGTATAGTGCATCATATATATATGGTCATTTATAGATCTCTCTGTATATATATATATATATATATATATATATATATATATATATATATATATGGATTCACTTCATAACACTGAAACTTCAAAATACTGAAAATGACAAAACTTCATAATACTGAAGACCAAAATACTGAAAGCTCAAAATACTGAATACTCAAAATACTGAAACTCAAAATACTGAAAACACATATTATGCATAAACAGCTTAAATCATAACAATTTCTACCAAATATATGCAGGGGCAAGCCCCTGCACACCCTGCTAATTATATATATCTACTCCAAGATTACTTAACTACACTATGTGCAATCTTGGAGTTGATATTTAATTAGCAGGGTGCAACCCATGGGGGTGCATGGGGCTTGCCCACCTGCATATATTTGGTAGAAATTGTTATGATTTATGTTGTTTGAGCTTACATAATGTGTTTTCAGTATTTTGAGTATTCAGTATTTTGATTTCAATTTTGGTTTCAGTGTTTTGAGTTTCAGTATTTTGATATTTCAATGTTATGAAGTGAATCCATATATATATATATATATATATATATATATATATATATATATATATATATATATATATATATATATATATATATATATATATGTATATATGAAGACATATATAGCAGTATCTATCTATCTATCTATATATATATATATATATATATATATATATATATATATATATGTGTGTGTGTTTGTATATGTATATATCTATATGTATATATATTTATATATATATATATATATATATATATATATATATATATATATATATATATATACATATATATATATATATATATATATAGATAGATATATATATATATATATATGTGCATATATATCCATATATGTATGTAGATATGTATATGTTGATATATCTATACAGATATATGGATATATATATATATATATATATATATATATATATATATATATATATATATACATACATATATGTTTACCATATGTCCAGAACATCGAGTGGAGCCCTACCTCAGCACCAATAGTCTCAACCTCTTAGTGCAAGGGGATGTCATGTATATATTGCAGGTATATATGTAGACTGTTGCTACTGTAACATGGGTTGTCTTAACAGACATGTTGCGTGTGGGAGGTCACATCTGCTTTTGACATGTACACCATCGGTTACTGACAGACATCCTAAATACACCATAATACAGTACCACTGATAGCACAGTAATGATCCTGTGGACTACAGCAGAGATATGACCAATATATGTGGACAGTCCGGCACTCTCTGGTCAGTCCATAGGTGTACTCAGATCCCCTTTGTGCGGGACATGTGGACCAAGCCTGACAATACAGATGTTAACAGCCATGTACATGGGTATATCATGTAAATACTGAACTACATATGCCCACACAGTTTATGCATTCACACGCACCTGAATTTTCTGACACATAACTCGTGGCACAGAGGTCATATGGCCACATACTACCCAGTAGTTAGTGACATACATCTGTACACAACCCCACTGCTTTGTCAGAAATACACAACAGTTATGGTGTCCTGGCAGCAGTACGTCTTGCAACTATCTGGACATAACATCACACTGGGTAATTACACTAAGCTGCTAGGCATGTAACAAAGCACTGTGTAAACTACAGGCAGACTGCCACAACACTGGAAGACATTTTGTATGGGGGAATACACATGTACCTGCAAATATATCAGGCTCTATGGGCATTCACAGCACAGAGTAACAGACACCTGTAAGAAAGTGCATACCCACAAACAATGTGAACACAGCCACATATGCTACACATGCTTAATATAACACTGTATGAACTCTCTGATAAACAACATCCTCATATGTGCCACTCACACACTAACCCTACATAAACTAGGTTATGACACAGTCTGGTCCAATGCCTGTCTGTGGTATGTGACACGTTTATTTGGCCCTACAACATGTGATCCGATAGGGTACTATACACTGGAGCAGCATGTAACATCAAATAGAACAGGACCAAGAACATTGGCATCTACCACAGTCTGTGCACAGGCCAAGGTACGTATTCGGAAAACACATACTGTCGACAATCACCATAAGTACACAGACCCCAGTACTGTGCACACAACCACAGAATGCCCAGCTTATGTCCTCAGAAATAACCCCTACTATACATAACAAGTATAGTAGTATGATATCTGACTGGCTTGTTATTAGGTATGATGTCAATAAATAATGGTGTACAGAACCACGACAGCAAACCAAACACATAATCACACAAAAACATACTCGAAGGCTCTAAATAAATATCTGCCTAAGCAGCAGAGACCTCCAAAGCAGACACCCAAGCAACCGATACCCCAAAACAAACCAAGTGCAACACATAGCTCACAAAGCCAGTGTGCTGAACAGTCACAGCCCTTAAGGCTAAACAACACACCTGATACACTTGTAATAGGTGACTCTACTGTCAGGCACACTGACGTCCCGCTCACCAGGCTGAACAAGGAGAAGGTCATGGTGAGCTTCCTGTCGGGCGCTAGGATCCGCCACAACACACAAACTCAGGTCACTCCAAGCAAGTACAAATATGACTCAGTCATTGTCCATGCTGGTGTGAATGACCTGAGACTTACCTCCTTGGACTACATGAAAAGAGACATAGAGGAGCTCTCTGAGCATGTAGCCCAGGCTGGTATGACCCTGACCTTGAGTAGCATCTTTCCCTCACCAAGAATGATGCCACAATATGAAGACAAGATGATCAATTTCAACAACTGGCTTAAGTATTGGTGTCATTCAAAGGGGATCCAATGCCTGTCAGCCTGGGATGACATGCCCGACAAGCCACGATGCTTTGCTAGGGACGGCTTGCACCTGTCACCCCTGGGCTTTCGGATATTGGCAAAGGCTCTTGCTACCCCCATAGTGTCTTTTTTAGGCAAGGCTCAAAAGGCAAACCCATCTCCATAGGTATCACAAGGGATAAGAAACCAAGAGTAATGCTACTCAATGCCAGAAGGCTAAACCTCAAGATGCATGCACTCAAAACTCTCCTTAGCATGGAGAACATCGATATCTGTGCAGTAGCAGAAACCTGGTTCAAGGATGCTGAGAGTACCCCAGCACTACCAGGTTATACCTCATACCATGCTTTTCAGCACCAAAACTTGGACTGAACCACAAAAGGAGGGGGAGTATCAATATTCGTCAAAGATACCCACACCTCCAGGTTGCTGGCACAGCACGAAGCATCAGAGACTATCCATGTGCAACTAACAGTGGGTAAAACTGCCTTCCAGTTTATAGCCTGCTATAGACCACCCCCCAAACCCAGGAATCCCACTCAGCCTTCCTCTAAACACTGGAAAATATGAAGGTCTCTTCAAACACCATTATATTGGGCGACTTCAACTACCCTAACATAGACTGGGAGCATTACTCTAGCTCCAATACCCTAGCCCAAAGGTTCCTAGAATTTATAAACTCAAATGCTATGGAACAACTTGTTACCACTCCCACAAGAGGGGAAAACATACTGGACCTGATCATCACCAACATGTGGACAATATGCTCCAGACCAGAAGTGTATCCCTCACTGGTAAGATCAGACCATAAACTAATCTCACTGGATATTCACATACCGACCCCACCCGCTGCCCAGAAAACCACAGTGAAAAACTTCTCTAAAGCAAATTTCACACTCCTCAAAACCGAGGTGGAATCCTTCAAAATCCCCGGGCCTGTGGCAAACACGGCCCAGACCGCAGAATCCTTTATAAACGCATTCTATGAACACCTTCAGGAATGCATGGATCATGCAATCCCAAATAAAACCAAGACCCGATCCTCCAAAGGCAGACGTCCTGTCTGGTGGACCCCAGCCATAAACAAACTATACAATAGAAGGAGGAAGCTACTACATGATAGAGCAAAATCCCAAAAAGGGAAGGCATCTCTGATCAGTATTAGTAGAAAACTACGGGCACTCATAAAATCGTCTAAGGCCAGCTTCGAGAGAAAAATTGCACATGACACTAAGGATAATCACAAGGCTTTCTTTAGTTATGTTAGGAACCTGGGTAGGAATTCCCAAATATGCTCAGAATTAGTCCAAAATGACAAAAAATACACCAAACCCACAGACATTGCCAACATCTTAGCTGACAGGTTCAGTACAAACTTCTCCCCCCACCCCCACCCCCACCAAAAGGGCAAATATCTATCCCAGCAGAGTGCTGCCCCCCTGACATCTCAGATGTTCAGGTAAGAGCCGCCCTCTCCAAAGCAAAAAACACAGCATCAATGGGACCAGATGGTGTCCCGGGCTGCGTCCTACATGAACTCCAAGAAGAGCTAAACCCAAATATAAAACTACTGTTCAATCTCAGCCTTACTACAGGATATGTACCCAAAGAGTGGCGTACAGCAACAGTGGCCCCTCTCCACTAAGGTGGTGCCTCAGTGGATCTGGGAAACTATTGCCCCATAAGCCTGACTAGCTTGATCTGCAAAGCTATGGAAAGGATCATCATGAACCTCATAAATAAAGATATTGGGGACCTACAGACACTGGATCCTACCCAGTTCGGCTTTGTTAAGGGCAGATCCTGCCTCTTAAACCTGGTCAATTTCTTTGAAACAATCGCCAAGGCCATTGACGAGGGGAAGGTGGTCCACACAGCCTACCTGGACCTCGCAAAAGCCTTCGATACAATACCCGACTCGGGCATTATAGATAAGCTCACCAGCTTAAATATAAATCCTTATGTCACTAGATAGGTTTCAAACTGGCTCAAGGACAGAACCCACATGGTTAGAATTGATAGAGCCATGTCAGACTCCAAACCAGTTACAAGTGGCGTCCCACAAGGCTCAGTCCTGGGACCTCTCTTGTTCGGTATATATTTCTCAGAGGTACAGGCAAACACAGAAGTACTGTGGCTGACCAAGTTCGCAGATGACTGCAAACTGGGTGCCATAATCGACTCTCCTGCCGACACAAGCATCCTCCAAAAGGGCCTCATAGAAACAGATAACTGGTGCCAGAGCCATGGCCTCAAGCTAAATGCCAAAAAGTGTATAGTCGTCCTCTTTGGCAAAAACAAAGTGCCCACAAATTACCACATAGGTGGTAATCCATTAAGTACAGAAGAAGTAAGGGTCCTGGGGACCCAAGTTGATAGCAATCTCTCATTTGACAACCACGTGGCCAAAGTAGTTAGAAAAACATTTTATATAGCCCACCTAATCATGAAGGGATTCACATCTAGATCAGGGGAGGTCATCATGCATCTTTACTCATCCCTCATCAGGCCCATAATTGAGTACAATGCCCCTTTTGGGATGTACCTTACCAGACACCTGCAGCAACTGGAAAGACCAGTACCTCACCAAGAGGATCAAAGGGCTCAAACAGATGCCATATGCTGCCCAGTTAAAGAAACTCCAGCTCTACTCAGTGGCATACTGCCTGCTCAGAGGCGATCTGTGCCTGACATATAAAGCCATGTCCAACCCGGAATTAATGGACCTGCTGCACCTCAGAAAATCCAAATCCCATCAAGCTACGTGCTCGAGAGACTTGAACCTCAGCACTGAAATAAATAGGACATACTGGAGGGACAGATTCATAACCCAGAGGCTCCCTTCACTCTGGAATAAAATCCCAGTCCAGGTTAGGCAGAGTCCCTCATTGACTCTCTTCAAGAGGAATCTTGATGAGTGGATGGGAGATTGTAGGTTTACCCCGGGTATCACTTCTGTGTCACTGTTAGACAGAGGCACAGTATACTAACCTCGAAAAAGGGCATGGCAAAATTAATTTAAAATGGGTGGTGAAAGCCAAACGCACTCTGGCTAGGCTTATAAATGCCCTAGGGCAGATAGCCTAGTATGAACCTATGAACCTATGAACATATGTACCTCTTACTGCATGACATATGTACAATGGTTAGACTTGTGGCTGGAGCCACAAACACTGGGCCAATATTTGCATGTTGCTATGATACCCTCATACATTTACTATTGTAACAGGGTTTGTTGTGGCATATGTCCTATGAGAGATATGAAGTCAGTGACTCTCATGGCTGTCACCATGTACTGACTGCCATCTCACACTATGCTTCTGCAGTTCTAAGATAGGTGATCTGTGAGTAACACAAGAATCATAAGACTCCAAGCACTGCCCAGTCTACAGATAACCCTACAGGTGAGAGTTTCCTCAAACACATAACACAAGGTATTAAATCATGTAGGCCAACCATTCCACACACACCCTGTTAAACCAACATTACTCCAAATGCAGAAGAGCAACACTTACATTCTGTAGCCATGTCTGGCACATTCCCCTCCTGTTTATTGGCCTCTCTCCACAGTGTATGTTGTTAGAGGTAAATCCCAGTACCATCTGTGATGCTGTTTGCCAAACACTGATATGAGGTCCAGCTCACAGTGAATGAAAAGGCCTAACACCCACATGGTGTTCCTAGATATTGGAGTGTGTTTCCATGCAATTGGCTATGGGAATGTTACTACAGATGTTCCACATGCAATCAGCTAGAGGGGGACTGCAAATCATGCAGAAGCCATCAGCTGATCATGAGCATCACTTACAAAACTCAAGCTGCTACCTAAACAAAGCAGATGTACTTCTCCACATCCACCAGAGAGGGAGTGAGAGAGACAGACAAAGACAAAGTAAGAGAGGGGGTGTGAGAGTAAAACCTAAGCATGTTTTTGTAACACATTTACCAGTATGGGGTTTCAAATGCCTGACTGACTATGTATTGCTATCACATGTCTATTCAGTTATTGCATGCGCCACAGAGCGTACATGTCAGCATGCTCTCCAAAGGTATATCTGATGGTGAGTGACATCTGCAACAGTGATATAGGTGCAATAAGGTAGGTGTAGTACATGTGCCTGTCCACATGAACAGGTGTCAACATCGACACAGCCACACTCTCTCAGGGACTTACACACATTAACACAGTTGGCAGGGTCAGAAATAGATTTCCTAACTGGCTAGTTTGTCACAGTACAGTAATACGCAGGCATTACATGCACCACAGGGGTTATCAGGATGATATAAGGGCAAAGGGTATGTGAAGGTGTCTGACATCAGACTGCATGCTTCAATAGGCTAATGGGAGATGTAGTGAGTGTCAATGGGGTCGATATCATTATACTCCACACACACTGACACAGGGTGCCAGTACTGACATGCATGATCAGTTGCTAGTGTCCTCTCCAGCTCAACTGGTGAACCTGGGAATATTGAGGCAATGTTACAATTGCCTCATGTACACAGACAATCCTCTCCTTCTCCCACAAAACACAAATACATGCGAGAGATGCAACTATACGGCCAAACTGGAGGCTGAGCTCTCTCAACATAGGACTGGCAAGACCAGACAGGAGGAGAAGGTAACCACACACAATACATACCCAGTCACACATGGTACCATCACAACTTCAAATCATACACATACTCACACAAAGACATACTCGGAGGCTCTGATCAAAAATTTACCAAAACAGCAGAGGCCACCAAAGCAGACACCCAAACAACTACCACTTCACGACCCAACACATGCAACACATAGACCACACAGTCAGAGTGTCAAACAGTCACAGCCCTTAAGGCCAAACAAAATGCCAGACACACTTGTCATTGGTGATTCCATAGTCAGACACACTGACATCTCGCTCACCAGACTGAGTAAGGAGAAGGTCACAGTAAGCTGCCTGTCAGGCGCTAGAATCCGCCACATAACGCAAGCACTCATGTCTCTCAACAGCAGGTACAAGTACGACTCAGTCATTGTCCACGCTGGTGTCAACGACCTGAGATGTACCTCCTTGCACTACATGAAAAGGGACATCGAGGAGCTCTCTGATTATGTAGCCCAGGCAGGTATGACCCTGACCTTGAGCAGTATCCTACCTTCACCTAGAATGATGCCACAATACAGTGATAAGATGATCAGCTTTAATAATTGGCTTAAATTCTGGTGTCATTCAAAGGGGATCCAATGTCTGTCTGCCTGGGATGACATGCTGGACAAGCAATGCTGCTTCGCAAGGGACGGCTTGCACCTGTCACCCCTGGGCTTCCGGATATTGGCAAAGGCTCTTGCCACCCCCATAGTGCCTTTTTTAGGCAAGGCTCAAATTCTAAACCTACCACCCTAGAACACCAAAAAGGAAAAAAACTAAGGGTAATGCTGCTCAATGCCAGAAGTCTCAATCTCAAGATGGACGCACTCGAGGCCCTTCTCAATATGGAGAACATCGATGTCTGTGCTGTGACAGAAACCTTGTTCAAGGCTCCTGAGAGCACCCCAGCACTAACAGGTTTCACCTCATATCATGCGTTCCGGCCCAAAAATCCGGACAACACCAAGAAAGGAGGGGAGGGTGTCCATATTCATAAAGGACACCCACACCTCAAGGTTGGTGGCAACGCACGATGCATCGGAGACCATCCAAGTGCAATTAACCATAGGCAAGACTACTCTGCAATTTGTAGTATGTTACAGGCCACCCTCTCAAACTCAGGAACCTCACATGGCCTTCCTGAAAACATTGGAGGGGATAAATGTATCTCCAAACACCATCATACTAGGTGACTTCAACTACCCTAATATACACTGGGAACACTACTCAAGCCCGAACACTCTAACCCAAAGATTCCTGGAGTTCATAAACTCAAATGCCATGGAACAACTAGTCACCATCCCCACAAGAGGAGAAAACATACTTGATCTCATCATCACGAACATGGGATCAAAATGTTCAACACCGAAGTATACCCTCACTGGTGAGATCAGACCATAAACTAATCTCGCTGGAGGTTCTCATCCGCCCCACCTGAAACAAAAAGACCACAGTGAAAACTTCTCAAAAGCCGATTTCACACTTCTAAAAACTAGTGTGGTCTCCTTTAAGGCCCCTGAGCCAGTGGTAAACATTACTCAAACCGCTGAATCACTTACAAATGCCTTCTACCAGTACCTACAGGACTGCATGGATCAGGCAATCCCAAACAAAACTAAGACTCTCTGTACCAAAGGCAAGCGTCCAGTCTGGTGGACCCCAGCCATAAACAAGCTCTACAACAAAAGGAGGAAGCTACTACAAGATAGAGCAAAATCCTTGAAAGGTAAGACACTTTTGATCATTATAACTAAAAAACTAAGAGCTCTCATAAAATCATCCAAGGCAAATTTTGAGAGAAAAATCGCCAAGGACTCTAAAGACAATCATAAGGCCTTCTTTAGCTATGTTAGAAACCTAGGAGGAAACTCCCAGATATGCTCAGAATTAGTTCAAAATGATGTGAAAATTACTGAACCTACACACATTGCCAACATACTGGCTGACAGGTTCAGTGCAAACTCCCCCCCCCCCTTCCCCCCAAAAGGAGAGATATATATTCCAGAGGATTGTAGCCCCCCAAACATCTCCAATGCCCAGGTGAGAACTGCCCTCACTAAGGCAAAAAACACAGCATCCGTGGGACCGGATGGTGTCCCCGGCTGTGTGCTTCACGAACTCAACGAGGAATTAAACCCACAGATAGGACAGCTGTTTAATCTTAGCCTCACCTCAGGATACGTACCCAAGGAGTGGCGCACGGCGACTGTGGTCCCACTTCATAAGGGCGGTGCCTCCACAGACCCTGGAAATTACCACCCCATTAGCTTGACAAGCCTTATCTGCAAAGCCATGGAGAGGATCATAATGGAACTCATAAATAAAGACATAGGGAACTTGCAGATTTTGGATCCAACCCAGTTTGGCTTTGTCAAAGGCAGATCCTGCCTCTTAAACTTGGTTGACTTTTTCAAGACCGTCACCAAGGCCATTGATGAGGGAAAAGCAGTCCATACAGCCTACCTCGACCTGGCAAAGGCCTTCGACACAATACCCCACTCAGGTATCATCAAAAAACTCATCAGCTTGAATGTAAACCCATACATCACAAGATGGGTTGCAAACTGGCTAAGTGACAGAACCCACAGGGTCAGAGTTGCTGGAGCCATGTCAGACTCAAAGCCTGTCACAAGTGGTGTCCCACAGGGCTCAGTCCTGGGTCCACTCTTGTTCGGCATCTACTTTTCTGAAGTACAAGCAAACACAGGAGGGTTATGGCTGACAAAGTTTGCAGATGACTGCAAACTGGGCGCCATAGTCGAAAATACATCTGACACAGATATCCTCCAGAAGGGCCTCACAGAAATGGATAACTGGTGCCAGAGCCATGGCCTGAAGTTAAACGCCAAAAAATGCATAGTCATACCCTTCGGGAAAAACAAGGTTACCCCTAGCTACCATATAGGTGGCAATCCACTGAGCACAGAAAAAGTCATCAGGGATCTGGGGACCCAGGTTGACAGTAGCCTTTCGTTTGACACTCATGTTGCTAAAGTAGTTAGGAAAACCTTCTATATCACCCACCTGATCATGGAGGGATTCACATCTAGATCAAGGGAGGTCATCGTCCCCCTGTACTCATCACTCATTAGACCTATGATTGAGTACAATGTCCCGTTCGGAAAGTATCTGACCAGACACCTGCTGCAGCTTGAAAGGCCCCAAAAGTTCCTCACCAAAAGGATAAAGGTTCTCAAAAATGTCTTATGCTGCCCGACTGAAAGAACTCCAGCTCTATTCAGTCTCATACCGCTTGCTCAGAGGTGACCTGTGCCTGACATATAAGGCCATGTCAAACCCAGATTTGATGAATATGCTTCACCTCAAAAAATCTAGATCCCTCAGAACCACAAGGGCGGGAGACTTAAACCTTGACACGGTTATAAATAGAACATGCTGGAGGGACAGATTTATCACCCAGAGACTCCCTATGCTGTGGAACAAAATCCCGGTACATGTGAGGCAGAGCACCTCGCTGGCCTTGTTCAAGAGGAATCTTGACCAATGGATGGGAGATCGCAGATATACCCCAGGGATTACTTCAGTGTCACTGCTTGACAGAGGCACAGCAAAATGATAGGCATAGTTTTTATTCAAACTAAAGGGGTGGCAAAAGCTACATAACTATGGGCTAGGCTTATAAATGCCCTTGGGCAGATAGCCTAGTATGAACCTATGAACCTATGAACCTATGAGTGCATTGCTTCACAGGTGTGTAGTGGTTGACTGTGGCAAAAGGCTGTACAAGCTAGGTGAAGGGTATACCTTGACATCAGGCCACATGACAATGGTCTGCAGTGTGGCTCAGGGATGTAGTGACTGGATTGGCACACACAGGTGGGTATTGTATTTACCATCCAGTCACCTGGGTTGCTATTGTAGGTGGCCAGTGCTGTGCAATGCTTGCCATGTATGTGTTCTATAGTCCATGACATGGACAGTGTCTGGGATGTGCACATGTCCCACACATGTTCTGTGACATGTGGAACTGTACCTGGGGTGTCTGGACCATGTTTTGTACACAGATTGTTATCATCAGATGTGCCATTCCTGGCCTCATGTGGTGGGAACTGACAATGGACACCAGGTTGACCCTGCACCTACACTGACAGCATGATAGAGGTATTCCGTGGTGTCAGTGGTATCTGTCCATACAGGGCATGTGTTTAAGGCATGGCATGTCCTTTGTGGGTTACATTTGATGGCACTACAGTTGTTGCAGGCATCCAGTGGGGGACATAGTGAAGGTGCACTGTCTGCAATTATGTGCCTATTGTAGTGATGGGACAGAGTGCTTATGCCCTCTGTAGTCTGCTGCAATCACACCATGGTTACTATCTGTGGGCAATATGCAGGGAACTACCAACAAAGCGGTTGTTAGCCTAA
This sequence comes from Protopterus annectens, assembly GCF_019279795.1. Classification (NCBI taxonomy): domain Eukaryota; kingdom Metazoa; phylum Chordata; order Ceratodontiformes; family Protopteridae; genus Protopterus; species Protopterus annectens. Next base: position 1,879,164,343 of record NC_056739.1, read on the forward strand.
CCGAGTGTGTTTGTGTATGAGACATGGGTTGGTTGTGTTCTCTGGGTAATACAAGGGTTGCCTAAATTGCCCTAGAGGACTTGATGTCACATGTAAGGGTGTGGATTGTCAACCCCAGCCTCTCTGCTGTTTGACTTCTGTTATCTTTTGTAAGGTGGTCATTATGACATATAATAGGCCCACCATATAAGAAATTTGCAAAACCCACTACACAGTGAGTCCAGTTGTTACACACTCACAGCCACCCCCACACAGGAAACAAATGACAAACACACACACACACACACACACACACACACACACACACACACACACACACACACACACACACACACACACACACACACACACACACACACACACACACACACACACACACACACACACACACACACGAGTATCACAGTTGCTATGGCTGGGATTGGAACTCCCCTAACTAGTACATCACACTATAGAATTACACAGTTATAGCATGCACCACAGAAATTACTGGGATACGTCTTCCTCAAAGATGTACTTCAAAGTGAATTACATCAGCAGGCTTGCCAAATAAGGGCAATGGAGGTTGTGGTGACTGTGAATGGTCTCAAAAGCATTGCTCCCTCCACAGACAAACACACACACAAACATCCACATGTGCCATGTCTGGGAATATAACCCCTACTGAACTAGTATATCACACTACAGCATTACGCTGTTATAGGACACAGCATGGATATTATTGGGATACTCTTTCCCCAAAGGTGTATTTCAAAGTGGATGACATCAGCAGGCTTGCCAAAGAAGGGCAATGGAGGTTGTAGTGAATATGCATGGCCTCAAAAGCATTGCTCCCTACACAGACAAACAAACACACAAACATCCACACTTGCCATATCTGGGAACTGTACCCCTACCGAACTAATATATCATACTACAGCATTACACTGTTATAGGATGCACCACGGAGATTACTGGGATATGCTTTCCCCAAAGATGTATTTTAAAGTGAATGACATCAGCAACCTTGCCAAGGTTGGGCAATGGAAGGTGTAGTTCATAGGTTCATAGGGTCATACATTGATACTAGGCTATTGGCCCTAGGACCTATACATGCCTAGATATAACATTTCTCTGGCTATGACCTCCCACAATATATACTTCCTTACACCCCTGTCTAGCAGGGCAGCTGACATGATCCCCGGGGTAAATATCATATCTCCCATCTAATCGTCAAGGTTCCTTTTGAAGAGGGCCAAAGTGGCACTCTGCTTGACATCTGTGGGCAGTCTATTTCAGAGTCTGGAGAGTCTCTGGCTCAGGAACACATACCTTCTGCATGTATTGTTCATTGCGATGACAGGATTTAGATCCCTGGAGCATGTGGCTGTGAGGGTTTGGAATTCTCTAAGTGTAGTATGTCCAACAGCTGTGAATTTGACATGGCATGTTATGTTAAACAGATCGCCTCTGAGAACACAATACATGCCAGAGTATTGCTGGCTGATTTTCAGATGGTCAGCATAGGGCATCTGATTTAGGCCTGTGGTCATTTCATGTGGTATGTCTGCAGCCTCTCTACTTGTTGTAGATGTCTTGTGAGATACATACATAACAGGCTGTTGTAGTCTATACTGAGTTTACTGAGAGATGCCTACAGTGGGCAATGGGCTGCTCTTCCTGGACATAAAGCCCTTAGTGGGAGGTGTGCCACATAGGTGGGTTTTCTGACTGTTGTGGCAATGTGGTTATCAAATGTGGGGCCACTGTCCACTTGTGTCCCTAAGTCTGTTATCACACTTTAGGTATTTAGTGTACTGACACCTATGTTTTACTTCATAGGTACATGTCCCTTCCCAATGGGGATAACTATATATTTCTTGGCATTGATCTTAAGGCCATGGCTCAGGCACCAGGCATGTCTTTCTGGAAGGCCCTTCTGTAGAATATCCACATCATGTGGGGATTCAATATTGGCTCCCAGTGTGCAGTCATCTGTGACCTTTGTTTGCTGGTGTCCCTTACTGTTGGACTGTACTTCAGACCAGTAAATGCCAGACAAGGATGGTACCAGGACTGAACCCTAAGGCACTACAGCTGTCACTTGTCTGGGGCTCATGTTGGTGTCACCTACATTTACAGTGTGGGTTGTGTCAGTACAGCAGTTGGCAGCCCATCAGGTGACATTGGGATTAATGGCCAGCTTGACACATTTATCTATGATTCCAGACTGGGGAATGGTGTCAAAGGGCTTGGCAAGGTCTAGATAGGCTGTATGAACCACCTTACCCTTGTCCACGGCTCTGGAGATAGAGTCACAGGTGTCATTCATGTTGAGGTGACATGATTGGCCCTTTGCAAACCAAATCTGGTTAGGGTCCAGTGTTTGCAGGTTGCCAATGCCTTTGTTTTACTTTCCATGATAATACATTCCATAGCCTTGCAGAGCCGGCACTTCATACTGTTGGGGCTGAACTTCTCAGAATCCCAGGTGGATCCCTTCTTGTAGACTGGGATAACTGTAGCTGTATGCCACACAGTGGACATGAAGCCTGAGGTATGACTATGATTAGACATGGCATATAGGTGAGGTGCAAGTGCAGTTTGTAGCTCATGTAGTACACAGCCCAGGATGTTGACTAGTCCCATGTCTGCTGTTGTCATAGCTCTGTAGAGTGCTTTTTTTACCTATGTGTGCATTATTACCAGCATATGGCAATCTATCCATGTTGAGATGGGCCCTTGGGCATTGGGAGGGGGTGCAGTCGACACTGAATCATTCTGCCAGGATTTTGGCAATATCCCTGGGAGGAGTAGATTTAATACCATCCTGTTGTAGCTCACAGCAGTTCTGAGCATTGCCATTTAGATTCCTCACATAGCTATGGAATGGCTTGCAGTTGTCTTTGGCATCTGTGGCTATATTATGTTCGTAGCTAGTCTTGGTGGATGTTATGAGGGGTCTCTGCCTCTTACTGTAGCTGGTAAGGGAGTATTTTGCATCATGGAATGTTTCCTCCTTTTGTTGTACAGTATGTTTATGGCAGGGGGCCACCTCACTGGCATCGTTTTCTTGGATGGGGAGCATCTTGCTTCAATATTGGATGGCACGATTCATGCACGAGTGGATGTGCTCATACAGTGCCTTCATGTATGATTCAGCAGTTATCCTTTCAGTTCCCTTCTGCATGGGTGTCATGATGTTAGTCACATCTGACATGTGTAGCATGACATTGACTTTGGAGATGTGTGTTACAGAGGTGTTCTTACTGGGGTGTGGGGGAGAGATATTGATGTAAAGGCTGATTAACTCATTGGCATATCTGACCACCAGTGGGGTGAACATAGGTGTGGAGCATTGATGTCCCATGTTGGTAATCACCAGGTCTAGGATAGTTGAGCCCCTGGTGGGACTATGGGTTACTTGATCCAGGACATTGGGAATTATGACTTCTAACAACCGCTGGGCACACGTGTTGGTGCACAAGTAGTTTTGCCAGTTAATGGCAGGATAGTGTAAGTCACCCAGTATTAGGTTGTTTGCTTGTATCATAATATTTCACAGTATGTTTCAAAAGCTGTAGTGGGAATCATGGGGCATGGTGGGAGATCTGTAGCAAGCTATACAATTTGGAATGCAGTCTAACCTACTGCTAGTTGCACCGGGGTGGTATTTCAGACACATTCTGTTGGGTAAGTAGCCTGGTGGTAAGAATATCCTTGGTGAATAAGGACACTTCTCCGCTTTATTGTTTTTGTCCTGGTTTGGTGGCCAACAGGTGTGGTGAGAGCTGTACCTGGTATTGCATGGGTGCTCTCTGGAGGCTTGGATCAGGTCTCTGTTACTGCACAGTTATCAACGTTCTCCATTTGTAGGTGTGCGTAGTGACTGTGACTGGCTAAAAAAATGCTCCCTACACACAAACAGTTTCACAGTTGCCATGTCTGGGCATAGAATTCCTACCTAACTAGTTTATCACACTACAGCATTACACAGTTATAGTACGCACCACGGAGATTACTAGGTTAGTCCTTCCCCAAAGGTGTATTTCAAAGTGAATGACATCAGCAGGCTTGCCAAGGATAGGCACTGGAGGCTGTAGTGATTGTGAATGGCCTCAAAAGCATTGCTCCCTAGACAAACACACACACACACAAACATCCACAATTACCATATCTGGGAATAGAACTCCTACCTAATTAGTTTATCACACAAAGTGGATGACATCAGCAGGCTTGCCAAAGAAGGGCAGTGGAGGTTGTAATGACTGTGAATGGCCTCAAAAGCATTGCTCCCTACCCAGACAAACAAACACACACACATCCACACTTGCCATGTCTGGGAATAGAAATCCTACCTTAGTAGTACATCACACTACAGTATTACACATGTATAGGGTACCCCACAAAGATTACTGGGCTACTTTTTCCCCAAAGGTGTATTTCAAAGTGAATGACCTCAGCAGGCATGCCAAAGTAGGACATTTGAAATTATAGTGAGTGTGACTGGCCTAAAAAGCATTGATCCCTACACATACAAACACAAACACAGTTGCCACATCTGGGATTAGAACTCCTACCTAACTAGTACATCATACTACATTATCATACAGTTATAGGACGCGCCACAGAGATTAATGGCCTACTATATCCCCAAAGGTGTACTTCAAGGTGAAGACATCAGACGGCTTGCCATAGTAGGGCAATGGGGATGGCAGTGTGTGTGCATGGGCCATAACCCATTCATCAAGATGCAGAAACACCACACTCAGGCACACACAGGTGTATATTCCACAGCTACATGTATACAACTGCTAGATGACTACTGACTTGTACAGTCATGTTGCACAATTAGCACTAGCACCAAAGAGACTATAATGCTGAAAGATTCCAGAGGCAAATGTCTACAGTGATTGACATTTGCACACCATATGGTTTTAACCAACTGGCTGTGTGCTGGGTGGGACAGGCCTCATGATGGAAGGCTCTTTGTCACTGTCACTCTCTTCCACACATCTATGTATGTGTACTTTTAGCATATTATAGTGTGTTTCCCTTGGATATATGTGTGTATTCCTATCCAATGTATGTGCAAAGCATGACTGGTGCATACTGAGGAGTGTCTGCACTAACATCTGCGACTGTAAGATATGTATGGTCCACTGTTGTTGCCAGACAAGACCTTCATTTCTTTAAGTGTGTGAGCATGCCCAGTATGACCTTTCAATATTTTGTTGTCTGACATAGCCTTCATTTCTCTAAGTGTGGGAACATGCCCAGTATGACCTTCTGTACTGAATGTGTGAATCCATTCCAGGTAGATTTTACTTCAATGCAGACTTTTGTGTTCTACACCTACAGCTAGCAAACAGTTTCTTCAGGATATCTGTAGATCACGTGACAATATGGGGTAAAAATGGGCAAAGGATAGTAGGTTACGGTAGGTAATTGTGCCTGTGCTGCTTCTGCTACATGGTCCTAGTGTTAGCAGAGATATTCAGACGTGTACTTTTATACACTGTGACATTTTTCTATCAACAAGTAGTGTCAGGTAGACATGTTTGCTTGCAGTGATGTCCTGGGGAACACAGGGTGAATGCAGCTGTCTCTAGTATTGTGGTCAGATGCCTACATATTCATGCACACTCATGCTATTCTGGAAGGGAAGCTGCAGTCACTTGCTGCTGGGTCTGTGTAAATCATTTAGCACCTTAGTACAGTGGTGGCAGAGGATCCCATGCTTGTACCTCCATCGATGTGACAGTATGACCATATCTTGCTGTGGCGATACCTTACAACTGTACAGATTCACAGGTTACCCAGAGGCAGGGGTCATAATTCTGGAATTACCCCTACACTTTGTGGTTTACGAGCAGGTTTGTAGCCACCCATTCTTGTGTTTGCAGCCAGGAATAGTATGTGCACACGGCTGAGTTTCAGACATCACACTCCATACTGCCCATGCTCCCACCCCCCTCTATTATTCTATCCTCTTCCATACATTATGCAAACATTCTCTGATATTTTCTCTATAGTTATCACCTCATCACAGCAGTAAATTGGTGTTGGTCCACAGTTCATGCAGTAGGACATGGTGGACATGTTACTGTGATTTGTCCACATGGCCTTGCATTTGGGTTCTGTGGACTGTGTTATGTTGCTATTTGGGAGTCCATGACATAACATACATTGGCAGTACGGGTGAAACACAGACCTTTGGCAGAGGACTGTAAGCCATTTGGTAGTGATGCAGGCCAGCTGTAGCAGACCATTGCATTCTGTCAGTCCTACAGTCCCAGACTGCAATACACTATATTCCCCTGGGGTGACAGGGTAGGTATGCAAGGTGTTCATGCCAATACTTTCTATCAGTATTGATCCAGTGTTGTGGATGATGATAGGGTGCTACTTACAGCTAGGGATACACCTGCATGGGACACCTGCTCTGCATGCTGCATTCTTTCGCTATTGCCATACACAGGTGGGGTCATATTGTACTCATTCCCAACAGCAGGGATAAGACCAGAGAGGTACCTGTGGGTGGTGATTGGATGAGCTGGGTGCATGTGTGCTATGGACACTACTTGCATCTGACTCACAGATATGCATGGGGCATTCTACTTATGCTGGATTGTGCAGGGGCATCAGCTGTTTCTCAATACATCATTCCTGTGACCTTTGTGGTCTGCCAGTGTTTGGCCAGACAACATTGGTATTGCCTACTACAAGCTCAGATAATGTGCTGCAAACCTGTATGTACAATTCCAAGGGTGTGTCCATTTGACAGTTACATATTATACACTGTCTGTCTGGGTTACTTCCCGCTGTGAACTAATTGTATATCTGGGCTGACAGTCATGCCAATTTCAGATGGTGACACATATTACTTCCAAACATTTACAATGGCTTACTGCTAGAATGTGTTATACTGGGAAGCATTGTGTTTGGCACTGAAGTTGTGAGGACTTGGCCCTTTTATTGGCAGTACTGGGCAATGGCCACCACAACAAACCTCACCATGCATACATACTCACTACTCTCACATAATATACAACACACACCAACCTAACACACGCAGACCTGCATATTGTACACATGCTACAATCTATCCTGCTTCCTTGGCCAGCTCAGGTAATCTGTGCTCCACTGTTATTATACCTACACATACATGTTACTACATTTCTACATAGGATTGTGGGGGCACACCTGTGTGTTACTACGTGTCGACATAGGAATGGGGGGCACACCTGACTGTTACTACATTTCTACATAGAATGGGGGGTAGCACACCTGACTGTTACTACATTTCTACATCAGATTGGGAGGGGCATACCTGACTGTTACTACATTTCTACATAGGATTGAGGGGGCACACCTGACTGTTACTACATGTCTACATAGGTATGGGGGGCACACCTGACTGTTATTACATTTCTACATAGGACTGGGGGACAAACCTGACTGTCACTATGTGTCTAAATAGGATTGGGGGGACATACCTGTCTGTTACTACATTTCTACATAGGAATGGGGGGGGCACACCTGACTGTTACAACATTTCTACATAGGATTGGGGGCACACCTGACTGTTACTATGTGTCTACATAGGCTTGGAGGGCACACCTGACTGTTACTACATTTCTACATAGGATTGGGGGGGGCACACCTGACACTTGTACACATTTGCTATGACTGTACTGGCATGTCAGGTGCTCCATTTCATTCTGTAGTCTAACCTATCATGCTGATTAGAGGCATATCAGTGTACCACAGGTCTTAGGTTTGATTGACCTACATTTCAGTTTCTGACTTCTTACCCTTCAGAACTAGCATCCCACTGCCTGACCTGCTGTAGTCTGTGTGTGTAGGCCTGAGGGGGGGGGGGGTTACCCATAGCCATCAATCAGAGGCCTTAGCACAGCCTTTGTTTTTTTTTGTCTATACCTGTCCTGCTGGCTGAGCCTGTTGTTGGGTATATGGGCCTTCCTGACTGGCATGTGTGTGTGTGTCATACGGACACACATGTGGCCCAGCACATTTCCTGCAGTGGTTTTATCTCCGTATCTAGTACTGGCTACTATGGTGACACCAGTATTTGTTACAGATCTCATGCTGCCACTATAGGTGTCTACTATCTGCTGGTATCCCATTCTACTATCTGATTCTCTTGCATACACACATCCATACCATAGATACAAGTAACAACACATACTACTCCATTCGGCAATTGGTAGGAAGAGTGACTTACCTTGTGGCTGTGCCAGTATTGAGGATGGTGCTGGAGGGCCTCATATGTCGGATGCACATTGTACACTCCCTATACATGGTTAAGCACAGGTAGTGTCATGTTTGGCATCTCTTTTACTGTATGTGTGAGTCAGAGAGAGGTGTCATTCCTTGGGTCCCTACCGTGTCAGTGCATGTGCTATGCATTGCCTTTTTTCCAAGGCCAGGGCATACTGGACATGCTTCCTTCTGCCTACTGGGACAGGCTCAGGTTGTTCCTCCTCTGAGTCACTCTGTGCCTGTGCAGGCCTTGGCAATTTTGGGGGGGGGGGGCTGTGTGGCCCTGCCCCATGCTATTCCTGCTGCAGCTGTTTCAGTAGGACCATATTGTGTAGCATGGCACATACAATAACAATTTGGGCACATGTAGCTGGTGAGTACTGCAAAGCTCCACCAGATGTCTCCAGGCACCGGAACCATGACATTAGCATCCCAAACACATGCTCTATTATGATTCGGGTCTGTGCGTGTGCCTCATTATGGAATTCCTGTTTGGGTGTGTGTGCATTTTTAATGGGTGTCATCAGGCATGGCTCCAGTGCGTAACCATCATCCACAACTAGGTGACTGTAAGGGATGTCCCCATTGGCAAATCTCTGGTACAGCTGCATCAGATGCCAGATGTGGGAGTCATGATAGCTTCCAGGACAGCCAGCACACACATTCATAATTATGCCCTGAGCATCACACACAACCTGGCAGTTGATGGAGGGGAAGCCCTTGCGGTTGATGTAGACCATACCCTGCTCACCAAGTGGTGCTTTGATGCATATGTGCGTGCAGTCTATAACTCCCACTACCTCAGGGTATTCTGCTATTTAGTGGAACAGTTGCATATTGCTGGCCTACACCTCACGGGTGTTGAGGAAATATACGTGCTCACCGACATGTGCTGACATGGCATCCAGGAACTGGTGGAGCACCCTGGATGCTGATGCCTGTGAGATCCCCATGATATCCCCAGTTGGCCTTTGGAAGGTACCTGTGGCTAGTATTCTTGGGCCTACACATACCTTGGTATCCACTGGGATGGGTTCCCCTCTGTTAGTTCTGTGTGTCAGGTGTGGCCGGCAGACCTCACCAATTTGCTGTAGGAGGGCCCTGTTCACCCTATAGTGCTCCACTATCTCCAGCTCATGTAGCCCCTGGTAGGTTACCCTGGTTCTGTACACTCTTCTCCGTCTTCTCACTGTGGGTTGTTCGACAGCATTCTCATCCTCACCACTCTCAGCCTCTTCCACATGTTGATGTATGATAGCTGCTGCAGCCTCTATAATTTTGTTGCTTTTGTTTGTTAAAATTTCCCTGCTTGTATACACCGGTGGTGTAGAGTATGTGGGAAAAAACAGAGGGAAAGGTGTTTGCATAGTTTATAGTAGTGTTCTTGGCTGCTGTCTGTGTAATTTGCTGATTCTGATACATTTCACCTGCCAGCTATGCTAGTTCTCCTAGATTACCTTCCTACTGCTGTTTTCCCTTCCCATTGCATTCCTGTTTAAGCCCAGGGGCGTGCCACACAAACACAGTGCTCAAATGAACACAGAGCTGCTATTTCCTGGTTTACTTTTTTTTCCCCTTTAAAACGCGGTGCGTGGCGCACACACCTGCTTAGGCAATGTAAAGAGTGCTAGGCAGCCTCAGACACACCACCTTGCTTAGCTCTGCTAAGCTAAGGGCAAACCCGAGCGACAGGGCTCCAATAGGCTTACAGTATGCCTGACACACACCCCTATGATGTCAGCTAACTCTTAGGCTTGAACCATACTATTCCTGCACTTACACTGTTGGGTGCTGGCTAGCACTGAGTGGAAATCTGGGATTCAGTATCATTCCCCTCATTTGTATAGGATTGCCTGCTAATGCATAGTTGCAGGTCACACACTGAGCCTTCCCCCTTAGCAACCACTATTCACTGGTCATGTTGTCTTCTGCCTACCATTGAGTATATTGGTAAAGTAGTGATTTTGGTTAGAATGCTTATTTCAATTTTTTTTTTTCGGCCTGATCCTGTTTGCATGCCACTGCCCTATGCTTAAACAGCCAAAATCAGCTAAAAAAATTAAAAGTTATTTTTTTTTTTATTTTTGCCAACTGTTTTCCATGCCAATGGCCATATATTTGGCCATTGGCATGCTTTGCACATGCTATACACCCTTTATTTGGAGCTGTCATGGTTAACGTTTTGTAGTTTGCAGAAATATACTCGGTTACTAACCAAGTACATTTCTGCACACTGCACTAGTCCTGCATGGCCGGCTGACAGCTTCCTGGATCACAAATTCACCTCATTTGCATGGTTTTCACCTGCAAATGGGGTAATTTACATACAGGAGCTGTGTTTGTGCAGGGATATGCAGAAGTGCTCGTGCATATCCCTGCAGCTTATTCCTGGATCTCACGACGGCCATATTGTCTAGGAGCTCCTGCACTATTCTTGCACACCGTGCAGGGCTTGCTGAATCTGGGGGATTGTTAGGGATCATGTTATGTGGAATCGAGTGCAAACACTTTTGCTTAGGAGTATTTTGGGCATATATACAGACTGCAAAAAAAATGGTCTGCAACTCAAAAAGTCATTCAAGATTAGTCTATTGTGAAAAAAAGATGCCTTTTGGACTTTTTTGAGTATTGCAAGATATAATGAACTGCAACTAACATTTCATAATGGTTTGCTACATATCGGTCATATAGACCCTGCATGTTATTAGATGAAGACAGGGCATTTTTTTCAATATTGTTTGGAAATATGTGATCTCTAGCATTAGAAAAAGTAAGGTTGAAAATTTGACATTGAAGAAATTAAGAGTAGTTTACTGACCTTGAATATATCATGCAAAAAAGTAGAGTAAACCTTTATTTATGCAATTATTTATTTATTTATTTGCATTTGTTTAACTGGATGGTCCACTGGGCCAAAGTGTGCACATTTTCAGTGGAGGCCCAGGGAGAAAAGCTCCACATTAACAAGAACATACAATAGTAGTCACCATCATATACATAATTTAAGAGTTACAGTTGAATAAATAAAGGTACAAGCTCGACACTGACAACTACATTAGTTACAGTTTAATATAACAGATACAGTTGAATACACAGGTCAGATGTATCATTTAGGAATATATGCAATGATAAGACTATTGTGTACTATTGGCCTAACATTTTTGTGTTCCAGGAAATATACAGTAAAATATATGAATTATCAAGAGGCAACTATAATAAGAAATATATGATTTATCAAGAGGCGACTATAATAAGCTTCCACAGCTATATTTTAAATGTATGAGATGAAAGCTTATTATTAATATGCTTACAGAGGGTGTTAAATTAAATGATGGAAAACATGCAGAGGTTTTGTCAAGGAACATATTCTTCAAATAGTACAGGTGTTTGACCGGACTAATACAGTTGACTTAGTTCTGATGGGTATTTTATTCACATGGAAGCAGGCAATGGCATTACATGGTATGCAGAAGAAACAAGACTTGACAAAGTTTTTTCCACTTGTGTCTAATGCACTTTATGACTGCACAGGATGACCATAATGGACATTTAAAACTTTTTGTGACAAACAAAATGTTAAAAACAGATGCTGTTATATACCTGTTATTTTGCTGCTGTTTGTATAAGGAAATATGTTGGTCAAAGAAGGGCATAATACAAACTGGCGATGCATTTTAGAATAAAGTATGGTCATTTAGACTGCAACAGAGAGTATGACTGGATTTTTTGCATTAAAAAGAATTTTGGCCACAAGATAAGCATTCATTGAGATGGTAGATTTGTAAAGTAAGTTTAAATGGATAATTTAAAAGTTGTAATGCACAGAGCTTGGCAAATGATTTATATAATATGAGACAAGAAGAATACTTAATCAGGGATGGAAAATATACAAACCAGATGAATAATATGGAGATAACAGGTGAAGATTTAGGCAATACATTGTAAAAGAGCAATTCAGAAAACAAAGTTGTATGCTTGTTGATGGGAAGTTTTGGGGGTAGAAATTATTACACACTACAATCATGATTAAAGGGATGTGGTGAAAATAAATAGACAAGAAAAAGAAGATTAATGAGGAAGAATAATTGAAGGTCTGCATTCCTAGAAAGGATGCTGTACATATAAGAAATATTTTGGATACTTTGCAAAGTGGAGTGGTAAAAGTATTTCACCTAAAAGAAAGGTATAACCATCTTTCACCTCTGATAACGTCTGTCATAAATCAAGAACGGTGTAGTTGTACAACAATATAATCTCTCAAATAATGGTAAATATTTTAACAGATGCTTAAAAATATTATAGTTACATAACTATTATGATAAAAGATTATGTGCACCACAGGACAAAATGAATAATCTTGAAGTGTAGGTCACAGTGACATCTCCATGGCACAGACTGATAAAGCACTGACTATGATGCAAGCAACAATGTCAACTACAAGCTTTAGTAGGGGTGAATAGGAGTAAGTGGTAACAGATGGCTTTCCCATCACTGGGAGAGAAGTACCTTAGGGTCACGATATGGGTAACACCTAGCAGGAGCACTAGGTGTCGCAGCCATGGAGATGAGACTGTGAGTACCCATAACTAATGTGTGTACACATAAAGCCAAGATGCCATGTGGAGACATGTTCCCTAAAACCGGCAGCACAGAAATCCATTGCAAGAGACAGGGATTGCTTCATTAGGGAAAGGGAGAAAAGTATGTCCACTCACAACTACCTGTCTCTTACCGTAGATGAGCTTATAAGCCACATTGGGCATGACAAATGGGTTCTAGGGCTCCCTTTCCTGCACAAAAATACATGTGAGTTAACCGCTCAGCATAAACACATGGGTCAGTTGCATGAAGGTGGAGCAGTCATTGATTATGTCCAGTGGGGAGCAAAAAGTAATGTAAATTGCAGTAATTTATGGTTTTGAATGGAAATACATCTCCTTGTGATGTTGTACGCATTGCGCATATGTTCATATTAAAAAACATCAATAAAGAACAGTTTAAAAAAATAGAAGAGAGACACAAGCATACTTCAAAAATCACACACACACACACACACACACACACACACACACACACACACACACACACGCACACGCACGCACACGCACACACACATGCACACACACACACACACACACACACACACACACACATACACACACATGGGTACTAGACAGTAGGAGGTATGCCTTCATAACTGAACATATAAACCTTCTAACAGGCACATTGAAAGGATTTTCCAGACAGTGAACAATATTCTTAAGAAAAGTGACTATTCAGAAAAGACAGATTGCTACTTGTTGAATACTTTGACACTCATTATATTCTACAGAGCCATTTGTACCACAGCTTCTTTTAGAATAGATGCTTAAATCTAAAATTCATGCATTAATTCCATAGGTTGCGCGATGCAATCAATCAGCAATGATACTTTTTGAAACCAAAAAGGATCTACTATAATTGCTTGAATGCTATTTGTTCACTACAAACTTGCTCTGCCAACACCTTATCCTATGAAACCACATAATCATTGGATCATAGGAAGTTACTAGGCTATTGGCCCTGAGGTCCTTATAAGCCTAGCCAAGAGTTTAGCCCATGTATAGACAAATGACCACCTGATGCCCCCTGTCCAGCAGGGACATGGGTGGAATCCCAGGGATGTATTTTCTATTTCCCATCCAACCAAAATTGGAATGAGCCACTAAAACAAGGGCAAACCAGAGCCAAAATGCACAAAATACAAACATTCAATTGATTAAATAACTCACACTAAAAACCCCTCCCCAGCTTAAATTAATACTAGTACTGATATAAAATACTACTTAATAACTAATTATACATACGTATACAAGTTTTTTTAGGAACTTAAATGTTCCTAAAAATGTATGCACTCAGTACATGTTAAAATTATATAAATATAATTAGAAAAACTAATATAAATTCTATCAACAGGTCTAAAAATTTCTAACCTATCTGAATAAACTTTTCAATTTTAAAATACATAGAATTGTAATTAGGTAATTTAAGCCTGGATAGTGTTTGCCATATGCACTATTTAAACATGATTTATTACTGTGTTTTTTATCTGATGAAGTCTCACTACTAGGAGAGATGAAAAGCAGTGAATTTTATGCGTATTTGCTTAATTAAAAATATTGTTTATTTCTGGAGATGTAGTTCGGCTTTTTTCAGTGGCTCATTCCAGTTTTGGTTGGTCGGTTGTTCTTCATTAGTTTGTCTATTTCCCCAACGAATTATCCAGGTTGAGCTTAAAAAGTGGTAAAGAAGTACTCTGTTTGATGTGAAGCGGGAGTCTATTCTGCAGATGGGGGAGCCTCTGGGACACAAGTCTGTCCCACCAAGTCCTATTGATGTCACAGACCAGGTTGAGACCCTGTGTGTGGGTTACTCGAGTGGAGCTTAACTTGCAGATATGCAGCAGTCCCATCAAGGCAGGGTCCGAGATCACCTTGTATGCCAGACAGAGGTCACCTCTGAGGAGTCTGTATGAAATGCAGTAGAGGGATAGGGCTTTTAGCCTATCTGTGCATGGAAGATTTTTGAGGTCCTGGATTCTCCTGGTGAGGAACCTCTGTGGTCCCTCTAGCCGCTGCATGCGCTTTGTGAGGTACATGTTGAATGGAGCATTGTACTCAATAATGAGCCCTATAAGGGAAGAATACAGGGATGTTATGGCCTCTTTGTCCCTGGATGCGATACCCTTACTTATGAGGTGGGCCACATAGAAAGCTTTCCATACAATGGAAGAAACATAGTGGTTAAAAGTCAAGTTGCTATCAATCTGGGTGCGCAAATCCCTCATGACTGACGTGTGCTTAGGATGTTGTTATTAATGTGACAATTTGTGGGGACACCACTTTCCCCAAAGGGGATGATGATGCATTTTTTTTATATTCAGCTTGAGACCATGTTTCTGGCACCAGTCATCTTAACAGAACCCTAACTTGGACACTATATCTCTAAATCTCCCTTCCCATCTCCAAACCCTAAAACTTCATTTCTCCTCCCTAAATCTAATATTCTCCTTATATTTCCTAGCCTAAGACTCCCTTCTCAGTTCCTAATCCTAAGACTCCCTTTTCACTCCCTAACCTTAAAACAACCCCCAAACATAAAACCCTTAACAATCTGTGCCCTAATCTACATTTCCATCCTCTCCCACTCCCTCAATGGCTGTCACACATACCTAACGTGTTCGGGTCTATATTATATGTTTGAAGTTTTAAAACTTTGACACTCATATGATCAACACCATATGAGTGAAGATTTAAAACACCGAACATATAATAAAAAATAAACAAAAACAAAAAAAAAACCTACCTGAACGTTCTGAGCAGGGGGGCAAGCCCCCCTGTACCCCCCCACACTCCCTGCTACTTAAATATACCAACTCTGAGTTCCACTACAGTGAAGTAAAGGGAAATATTCCCTATGGCAATTTCCGCTGAAACTTTCAAGCTTTCAAAAGTTCACTCATATGGTCTCGACCATATGAGACTCGAACTTTTGAAAGTTCAAGCTTCTGATATAGACCCATGTGTTCAGCTAAGCTGTACCAGCTGTTTGCCTACACTTATATTCAAGTTAAGCATGAGTGTCAGCCTACCCAAGCTACAAGATGCTTGCAAACTTGTCTTTGAGACTGTAGACTTCAAGAAGTTGAGACTTGAACACTTGTACTAGGTGCAGACAGAAACACTAGCAACATTTTTACTATGACAAAACTGCCACAAATTATTTCATCTTAAATGAAGGAGACGGAATCATAATGAATGAAAAGTATTTTCTAAACAGTTAGTTAAGAACACAAGATTCACATGTAAGTGGCAGTACCTAAATACGTCAGTTCTCCAATATAGGGAGATACCATGCATATTTAATGCAGACAGAGGACACATCTGTAGAATTGTGCTCTTTAAGCTGTGTGCAAAAGTACAATATGACAGTGAAAATGTGGCCTTGCTTTTGCAACATTTTTATCTCTGGAGCAATTTACTGCCCTCAGATTTCAAATGCAATGGATATAGCTGCATTTGTGAAAATAGACGTGCAATTTCATACAAAATAACTGTGTAACAGCCTTTATGTGTGTGGTCCTAGCCCTTACTCTTAATTCCAGACATTCAGTGTATGCATGCACTGATGCAAGAAGGTAGTAGGCTTTAGGAGAACACACTGGAGAAAGTCAAGTGTGCCCTGCTGCATGCCTTTCTGATGCCACACTTAGGCTATGACCTATTATGAAGACACTTGGCCCTCGCATATAGGGTTGCTACGTATCAGGATTTTTTTCCCCAAGAAATCCAGTTTTGTTGCTTGTTGCACTGCTATTTTAAGAATTGTTCTCAGCGTGATCCTATTTCCAAAATGTGTATAGTGTTCTACTTGTCATTCCTAAGTGAAGTCAGCTGTCAGAAAAGCATTAGCAGATAATTAAGCTAAAATATCCAGTCCTAGGTATGCTGTAACTTGATTGAGGTGCATTGAACCTAAAAAGTCTTCTTATAATAATAAAAGGAAAGCCTTCAGTTGCATTTATCTGCTATAGTAAGAAATACATGTGCTGTTTTTAGTTCCAGTATTAAGTAAATAATAATGTAGATATAAATATGAACTGAATTCATGAAAAAAAAAATAAGATACCGATGACAAAAAACATAAAACAGTATTTGCTGTTCTAGTCCTAATGAAAGTAATATGATATTCTAGACATTTAGTCTTATTGTATCATAGCATCAAAAAATGTATAGTTAACTGGCACCCATGGGGATTGGTAGATGCTGGATAAGTGTAGCTTCTGGTTGCTTGAGAGTTACTATTAAAAAGACTCCTGACAAATACTGTGCCCTACAGTATATCATACCATACCATAAACACATTAAAATACAGTAATTAAAAGCCTGGCTGTAATAATAATAATATTTTAAACTTATATTTCCACTAGAAAGCATGAAAAATGGAATAGTTTTCAGTGGCACACTCAGTGGACTGTAATTTAATGAAGTGAATAGAGAGACAGAGTGTGGGAATGCATGTATGAAAAGCGAAGTGACTGTGTATGAGAGACAGAAGAGACTCCCCATGCTTTGAAACAGGATTCCAATCTACATTAGGCAGAGCCCCTCACTAACACACTTCAAGAGAAACCTTGATGAGTGGTTGGGAAACAAAAAATTTACCCCGGGGATCACTGCAGTGGCTCTGCTGGACTGAGGCACAGGGAACTAATGGCTCTGCTGGAGAGAGGCACATGGAACTAATCTAAGGGGGTGGCAAAAGCCAACACATTCTGGCTAGGCTTATAGATGACCTCGGGCAGATAGCCTAGTACTTACCTATAAACCTATGAACCTATGTATGAAAGCTGAAGAGAGTGTGTGTGATAGATCGGAGAGAGAAACAGTGAGTGAATGCATGCATGAAAGCAGAAGCGAAAGTGTGTGAGAGATCGGAGAAATGCATGAAAGCTGAAGAGAGTGTGTGTGAGAGATCAGAGAGAGAAAGAGTGAGTGAATGCATGTATGAAAGCTGAAGAGACCGTGTGTGTGAGAGATTGGAGATTGTGCAATCTAATGCAAATTGACTGAGTATGGAGTGAGTGTTGACATTTTAGTGATTTGACTTGTTTGGTTTGACTTGTTCTCAGGTTGGAGAGAGAGGGAATTTATTTGTATCTTCCTTTTCAAAACTCTAAAACTCTAACAACGTAAGGTATGTTTCTGCGTGGGGAACACAAAGTACAACACATGATAAACTGAATTGTTCATACTGTACTGTATTTCTTCAATTTTTTTTTTCTGGTTGCTTGAGAGTTCTGGTTGCTTGAGTTCCGGTTAACTGAGAGTTTACTGTACTGATTGCCCAAGCAGCAAGGACTCTATAAAAATAAATTATAACATGCATATAAGGTTTATACATTTGCTGATATAATAATTATATTGTTTAGTGTTTCTTCAATGTCATCACTAGCATGATAAGTTTAAAAAGAAAACAGTTTGCATTTCATTTTCCATCTGTATGGGCAGAGCAAGGCAAGTGTTTTTATATAGTTTTTCCCCTTTCAACCATGGTAGGTCACTTGGTGTGATAACTATTATCATCAGATGCAGATCTGGGCATTTTACATAGTTTACCAATATGAGTTAACTATAGGTTTCTCTCTGTAACTTTTAAAATCAGCTCCTGCCAAACTTCTCAGCCTGCAGACATTTAAATTAGGAGCAGAGCCCCTTGCAAGGTAAGAATGTTGTGTCTTTCGGCTTTTCATTTAGCTAAAAATCTGAAGATCTATTTAGCATAAACTTTGAATACCAAACAGCACATAACTATTCTTGCTTCCACTGGGAATGTGGGATACTACTGAGAAACACATTTAAAAACAGAAAATGAGAAAAAATGTGAGAAAATATAGGCATATGATCAAAAGGGCAGTGTAAAATATGCATACTTTAATGGTGTACTGCAAAATTTTACAATACAAGGTTATATATTTTTGCATCATAAAAAGGGTGGTGTGTCCTCTTGTCCAGATGTTATTGTTTGTAATAGTATGTTAGCAATGTAGTGTAGATTTTTTAAACACTAGACAAGTTTAAAACTCACATATGATGAGGGTGATTTAGAAAATTGTGTGAAGATTCAAATGAAGCCTGAACATAACAACATACATCCAAAAACAGTGGTACCCTTAGGAACATTCTTCCAAATTAAAGGCAGTTGAGAGGTCTATTTCCTGCACCTTGCAGCTCACTATAGTTCTTCAATGTGTTTTAGCAGGCAACTGTGATGGCATACTGCATTACTTCAATAAAGCCGTCTAACAGAAAAAGACTCCCTTAGATGTGTACTCTGTCCAAGGAATGCAAAGCAGAACTGCAAGAGCCTGCAGAAGTATAATTATTCTTTGCCCATAGAGAAAGTTGTGACTGGGGATGTGAGCAATGAAAGAGGCATTTTGCCTCTTGTGTTAGTATTTACCCTAGGGTCACTAGCTTTGACTTCCAGTTTCAGCATGGCAGCTCTGTAAGATCTTTCTTTACAGATGCTTACCCACTAAATGGGGTAAGTCAGACATTTGTCTCTGGTTAATTAGTTAATTTATCAAGGCTATAATTTAATACTTTACTTTGGCTCCTGTGGGGGTGGCCATGGTGGTGCACCAGTCAGCATTGTTGCCTCACAACAAGAGGTTCTCCGGTTTGATCCTCAGCTGGGGTGCCATCTGTGCAGAGTCTGCGTGTCCTTCCTGTGGTCGTGTGGGTTTCCTCTGGGTGCTCTGGTTTTCTCCCACATCCCAAAGACATGCTGTAGGTGGATTAGACACTCTAAAATTGGCCCTAGGCATGAGTGTGTGCATGTGTGTGCCTTTCATGGAAGATTGGGTGCCGGGCTGGTAACTCTACACTGTAAAACTCCACTGCCACTTATGAGCAGACAGGTGATCTGCTTTGGCAACCCCTAACCGGGAAAAAGCAGAAAGAAGAAGACTTTGGCTCCTGTGAATTTTTAGTATATTTTAAAAAAGTGAAATGTTGTAAGGAATTAAATAATCAAGCTCTTAAAATGTTTTATTCCTTTACTGCTAGCATCTTTTAGCAGTTTGTTTTGCCTTCACATGATTTAGCTTAATGTGTACATTTTTACCCAGAGTGAATAATAATGATTTTTGATGTTGCTGCCAGTTTTTTTATGTATTGGTTCTGTCAATAATTTTATATATGGACTGTAGCTCTGTTTTGGGGTATGCTGTGGTTGTCATTTTGTTGGGTCTAGGTATTTTCCATGGTTGGACTGTGGTTTCCACCACAGTCCGCTATCCCTCTTCCTCTATCCCCTACTTGTATTTTACCTTTGGTGTGTGTATGCCAGTACTGGCATGCTTTTCTTCACTGATGATCTTTTGTTGTGGGTTGCCCCTATGATTTTGCTGCAGTTCACAGCTTTGCATTGCTGGGTGTATTTGTTATTGTGTGTTCTACTGTTTGTGCCAGTTCTTTAGTCACAGTTCATGTTTTTCTGTTACTTCCATCCATATAGGTTTATTTTCAGTGCAGTAATGGTCACAATACAGTAACAGTAGCAGGAGGGACAGTATTGCACTTTTTGTTGAAAGGATATACTAGGAGTCTCTGCTCATCTCATGTCAGAAACATGTTCTCATCATCCACTACTGCCTGGTGTGAGTTTGTTTATTACCTGGCTTTTATGGTGCAGTGGTACTGCCATCCCCCTTTTTCTGTCAGGCATGGGAACAGCTGTTTTCGTCAGAGTTTTCCTGCTTCATAATTTTTTTCAAGATTCACCCTGACTGTTAAGTGCATACTTCATACATTTCACACAGGGCATCTTTTTGTTGCAACACCATGGCTTACAAGGTCTCCATCCAAGCAGCATTTTTTCACTCATTTGTGTGGCAATTTTGGCTCTTGCTCCTGCCACCTTTAAAATTCCCAGTGTCACTCATAATTTGAGCAGTACTTGCAATTAACTGGGCAAAACATGTCATTAATTTTAACAATTTTTATCACATTCAGCTGGTGATAAATAAGTATGAGGTGATCACCAGGGGCACAAATATCCTTGACCTGTTCTTCATGAAAATAGTGGAAAGATAATCTTCACCTTGTGCAAAGTCCTCGTTGGTCAGATTGGACAATAATGCTATCTCTCTAGAAATAAATAATAAGCTTTGGATTCCAGCTAATCCAGGATTATTTTAAAAAATATTCTAAGGCTACATACCTTCTACTAACTGACAGTCTAACACAATTTCAAACTCCTGCAAACCCTGAAAACACAGCTGCCTATCTGGAATTGTTCACAGAAATCCTGTGCAATCACATAAATAACTTTACAGAACAGCTATAACATACTGAAAGAAGCATAGGAAAGCCTTCAAAAACAAGCCATCCTGATGGAATGCCAGTATAAATAGATTGTACATCAAAAGTAAGAAATAACATCTTGCCAAAAACAGGACATCCATTGCCCAAGTAAAAACTCCCTCAACAATCTGAACAAGCAACTCAGGGAACTAATCAAGTCCACCAAAGCCAAATTTGAGATACAAATATACTCCCAAGCTAAGGACAACCATAAGTCTAAATCATAACCATGTGTCTATATCTAAGGATGAGATTTTCTTCATTTACTCAGCTCTCATTAAGCCCATGAATGGGTATCCTGCTTGTTCTTGCTCAACACAGGGATAAACAATATCCCTAAATGTGAACAAGTACCTGTTCATACCTTACACCTATTTACTCTTACTTCTTCACTCACTGCCTTACTTCTATCAGTCTTTCTCCCACGGCTTTCCCTCTAAATATACCACAAGTCAGCTTTTCCCTCACTTCATATTGTAGTTCCTGCTTGTATTACACTTACTTACCTTTAATTTCTCTCTAAATTAACTAAAATTTCTCTAATTTTTAAATCATTGACATATAACTTGTATCTGTTCATAGGGTCATAGGTTCATAGGTTGGTACTAGGCTATTGGCCCTAGGGCCTATACAAGCCTAGCCATAACAATTCCCTGGCTATTTCTTCCCACAATATTTACTTCCCTGGACCCCTGTCTAGCAGGGCAAATGATGTGATCCCCGGGGTGAATTTCCTATCTCCCATCCAATCATCAAGGTTCCTTTTGAAGAGGTCCAAAGAGGTGCTCTGCTTGACATATATGGGCAGTCTATTCCAGAGTCTGGGGAGTCCCTGGGTCAGGAACCTATCCCTCCAGCATGTTTTGTTCATTGTGATGACAAGGTTTATATCCATGGATCATGTGGCCCTGAAGGATTGGGATTTCTTTAAGTGTAGCATGTCCAGCAGCCCTGGGTTTGACATGGCCTTGTATGTTAAGCAGAGACTGCCTCTGAGTAGACGATATGCGACAGAGTATATCTGGAGTTTTTTTAGACAGTCAGCATAGGATATCTGTTTTAGGCCTGTGATTCTTTTAGTGAGGTATTTCTGCAGCTTTTCCAGTTGTTGCAGATGTCTTGAGAGGTACATAACAAATGGGGCATTGTATTCTATAATGGGTCTAATGAGTGATGAGTACAGTGGGACAATGACCTCCTTTTTTCTGGATGAAAAGGCTTTAGTGATGAGGTGTGCCACATAGAAGGATTTCCTGACTGTTGTGGCGATGTGGTTATCGAAGGCGAGACCACTGTCCACCTGTGTCCCTAAGTCTCTTGTGATACTTTCGGTGTTTAGTGTACTGCCACCTATGTGGTAATTCATGGGTACATGTTTTTTACCAAAGGGGATAACTATACATTTCTTGGCATTGAGCTTGAGCCCATGGCTCTGGCACCAAGCATCTGTTTCTGTAAGGCCCTTTTGTAGAATATCCACATCATTTGGGGATTCAGTAATAGCTCCCAGTTTGCTTTCATCTGTGAACTTTGTTAGCCAGACTCCCTTAGTGTTAGGCTGTACTTCAGAGAAGTAGATGCCAAGCAAGAGCGGTCCCAGGACTGAACCCTGATGTACTCCACTTGTCACTTGTCTGGAGCTGGATTTGGAGTCGGATACTTTTACAATGTGGGTTCTGTCAGTAAGCCAGTTGTCAACCCATCAAGTGATGCAGGGATTAATGCCCAGCTTAGTAAGTTTAGCTATGATTTCAGGGAGGGGGATGGTGTCAAAGGCCTTGTCGAGGACCAGATAGGCTGTGTGGACCGCCTTACCCTCATTCACAGCTCTGGAGACTGATTTGAAGAAGTCAATAAAATTCAGGAGACAAGATCAGCCTTTTATGAACCCAAACTGGGTGGGGTCCAGTGTTTGAAGGTTGCCAATGTCTTTGTTTACAATTCCATGATAATACTTTCCATGGCCTTGCAGATCAGGCTCATCAGACTGATGGGGCGGTAGTTCCCAGGATCCAAGGTTGATCCCCTGTTGTGGAGTGGGATAACTGTAGTTGATCCCTCCTTGTGGAGTGGGATAACTGTAGCTGTGTGCCACTCCATGGGCATGAAGCCTGAGGTGAGTCTATGATTAAACATGACACTTAGGTGATGTGACAGTTCATTTTGTAGTTCATGTAATACACAGCCCGGGATATCGTCTGGTCCCATGGATGCTGTATTCTTAGCTTTAGAGAGTGTGTTTTTTACCTGTGTGGCTGTTAGTACTGGAATTTGGCAATCTTTCAGTATTGAGATGGGCCCTTTAAGGGGTGAGAGGAGCGTGAAGTTGGCACTGAATCGATCTGCCAGGATATTGGCAATATCCTTGGGATCAGTATATTTAATGCCATTCTGTTGTAGCTCAGAGCAGATAGATTATTGCTATAGCTATAGAATGCCTTATTGTTGTCTTTGGAATCTTTGGCAATTTTATTTTTGTAACAAGCTTTGGAGGATTTTATGATGGATCTCAGCTTCTTACTGAGGCTGGTAAGGGAGTTTTTTGCATCCTTGGATTTTCCTCTTTTCTGCAACAGTTTCTTTCTTTTGTTGTAAAGTTTGTTTATGGCAGGGGACCACCAGACTGGCTTCCTTTCTTTGAGGAGAGCATCTTGGTTCTATTTGGGATGGCACGATTCATGCATGAGTGGATGTGCTCATACAGTGTCTTAGTGTAGGATTCAGCAGTTGAACTTTCAGTTCCCATCTGCGTGGGTGTCATGAGGTTTGCCACTTCTGACTTGAGTAGCATAAAGTTGGCTTTGGAGAAGTTTTTTACGGAGGTTTCCTCACTGGGGGGTGGAGGAGGGATGTGGATGTCAAGGGTGATTAGCTTATGGTCAGACCTGACCGACAAGGTGGTGACCATAGGTTTGGAGCATTGATTTCCCATGTTGGTAATGACCAGGTCTAGGATATTGGAGCCTCTGATAGGACTATGGATTAGTTGATCCAGGGCATTGGAATTTATGAATTCCAAGAACTGTTGGGCAAAGGTGTTGGTACGCAAGTAGTTTTTTTCCCAGTTAATGGCAGGGTAGTTGAACTCACCCAGTATTAGGATGTTTGGTTGTATCTTATTATCTTCCAGTATGTTTAGAAAGGTGTAGTAAGAATCTTGAGGTATGGTGGGGGATCGCTAGCAAGCTACAATTTGGATTGTAGTCTTACCTAGTGTTAGCTGAACCTGGAGAATTTCAGATGCATTGTGTTGGGCAACTAGCTTGGTGGTGTGAATATCCTTGGTGAATATTGACACTCCTCCACCTTTAGTGTTTCGGTCCTGGTTTGGTGGCCGAAAAGTGTGGTAAGAGTTGTAGCCTGGTATTGCAGGGGTGCTCTCTGGAGCCTTGAACCAGGTCTCAGTTACTGCACAGATATCGATGTTCTCCATTTTTAGGAGTGCCTCAAGAGAGTGCATTTATGATTATATAAATGTCACAAAAAACAAAATGAATGTTATTAGCTTAGACATAAATAGCGTATTTGATTCAGTGAACTGGGATTATCTGTGGTTAGTTTTAGAAGAATATGGCTTCTCAAACAACTTCACTTTGTTAATAAAATCATTATATGAAAAATCATTGGCTTATATAAAACTGGGATCTTGTCTGTTTAAATCTATTAAAATAACTAAGGGCACAAAACAAGGCTGCCCTCTTTCTCCGTTATTGTTTGCGCTAGTCATTGAACCCTTAGCAAATAATATACGTATGGATAAAAATATTGAAGGAATACAACTAGACAACAGCCTGGAGCTTAAAATTCAACTTTTTGCTGATGATATTTTAATTACCTTAAAAAATAATAATAGCAGTTTAAAAGCATTATGGGACTCCATTCAAAACTTTCAAAATTTTCAAGTCTTAAATTTAATGAGAACAAAACAAATGTATTGGTTATAAATACTAATAAAAAAGATCTAAATAAAAAATACCATAAATATATCTCTACCGATAATATAATGAACTACTTGGGAATTATAATAACTAACAACCTAGATGCTACAATTGAAACAAATTATAAAGAGACCTTAAATAATATTAAAAATCTAATACAAAGATGGAATAAATTCTTCTTTTCAATGGAAGAAAGGCTTTATATAAATAAAATGATCATATTTCCAAAATTTCTTTATGTCATACAAGCTTGTTCTTTGCCACCAGCTAAATCGCACCTAAAACAATTAAATGATTTAATGGTAAGATTCCTATGGTATCCAAAAAAACCCAAGGATAGCTATGAAGTATCATCTAGATGATTGGGATATAGGTGGCATAGGTTTACCAGACATAGAAATATATTTGCATTCATCCATTATTAAAACAATATCATTATGGCTAAATACAAAATATACATCAAAATGGAAGCTAGTTCATGAGAGAATCTGGTTAAAATCAGGATTTGTAGTAGCAAATAAGTATACAGATTTCATACCAAACAATTTTCTATGGCTGATGAAGGAATATATGATGATACATAAGAATAAAAATATAAGTTCCAAATACATTACTTATACATTAAAAATTTTCCAAAATCTTATTAATAGCAATCCTGATATTAAAGCATGGTCATTTCTTTTATATCCAGTAGCATACACACAAGGTAATATAATAACATTTAATATGGAAGTAGTCAACATGCTTAAAGAAAAGGGATTAATATATTGGCATCAATTGCTAAACTCTGGAAAACCTCTGACAATAGACCAGATTAAACAGAAATTAAATATGGAAGATAGTTCGTGGTTACATGTACAAGAATTAAGACAGTATATATTAAGCAAACAAGAAACAATGCAACCATCAATAAGACAAAATGTTCCTAACCTTATAGAACATATAATATTACTAACGAAGCAACCCATTACTGGAAAGGGATACTTATCATCTATTTATAAAACAAACAAAAAAATAAAAATGCATAATAATGACAAAATATGGAATTATTATAGATCAAGTTAATGGACATGTGCCAAATGACAGAGATAAAAAACTAATTCTTCTCTCTCCAAAGCAGACATTACTTTCATTACATTGGAGACTTTTTACATGGCAATTCATACACAGATCTTATGTAACCCCTCATAAAATGGAACTTATGTTTAAGAAAAATATTGGCTGCTGGAGATGTGATTTATCAATAAAAGCAGACTGGCAACATATGTTCTACGAATGTCATTTGATTAAACCATATTGGGATAAAATAAATTATTTTCTGCAAATGGTATTCAATGATAAATTCCAGATTTCCAAGTCTATTATTTTGTTTAATGCACCTGTACCCAACTGTGTGCCAAGAACAAAATATGTAATCTTATGGACTCTCCCAGCTATTGCAAGGAAGAACATTACATCAAACTGGAAATCCAAAGCTTCTCCAACTTTTAAGCAATTCATGAATATGGTGTCAGCAGTATCGCAATTATAAATGAACACTATTAAAGGAAGAATTGAAAGAACTACATCATTATACATAGCATGGCAAAAAGTAACTGAAATACTGGAGAATAATGACTGCAGCAGATTATAATCAAGAAACAATTGTATAGAAAGTCAATTATATGTCAACAATAGACACCCTTGTAAATAATTTATTTTGGTTTTAATGTTTGATATCTGTTTAGAGGTTTTAGCCTACCTTTTTAAATAATTTGTAAATACTTCATTGTCATAAATAACCTGCATTCATGTTTTCTTGTTTTTGGAAATGAATAAAAATATTAAAAAAAAAAAGAGAGTGCATTTTGAGGTTTAGACTTCTAGCATTGAGTAGCATTACTTTCAGATTTTGCATGCTTGTACCTGCTATGGTGGTGGCTTTGTCCTTTGAACTTTGTCTAAAAAAGGCACTATGGGGTGCCAAGAGCCTTAGCTAATAACCTGAATCCCAGGGGTGACAGGTGCAGACCATCTCTGGCAAAGCATCATGGTCTGTCGATCATGTCGCCCCAGGCAAACAGATACTGGATCCCCTTTGAATGACACCAGAAGCTTAGCCAATTGTTGAAGTCAATCATTTTGTCCTTATTCTGTGGTATTATTCTGGCTGAAGGCAGGATGCTACTCAGGGCTAGGGTCATACCTGCCTGGGCCACATGATCCAAGAGCTCTTCCGTGTTTCTTTTCATGTAGTCCAGTGAGGTATGTCTCAAGTCATTCACTCCAACATGGACAATGACAGAGTCATATTTGTACTTGTAGAGTGACTTGAGTGCATGCATTATGTGGTGGATCCTGGCACCCGGCAGGTAGCTGACTGTAATTTTCTCATTTTTCAGCCTGGTGAGTGGGACATCAGTGTGCCTGACTATAGAGTCACCTATGACTAAAGTGTTGGGTACGTTGTCTTGCCTTAGGGGCTGTTGCTGGGTGGAACACTGGTGTTGTGAGCTATGTGACTCTTTGGTTGTGATTGGTGTTTGTTTGCATTTCAGCTTCGGAGGCCCTTGTTGCTTGGGCAGGTTACTGTTAAGGGCCTCCAGATATGTGGGTTTAGTGCTGCTATGTATGGGTGTTGGTGGAGTGGGTTTAGAAGGGCTATGTGTTGCTTGAGGTGTAGTGCGGGTGTTAACCTTCTCCTCTTGTCTAGCACAATCTTGGGTGGAGAGAGCTTTGCTTCCAGTTTGGCTATGCAAGTGCTTCTCTCATAGGTTGTAGGGTTGGGTGGTAGGAGGAGAGGGTTGTCTATGTACATGAGGCAACTGCTGCATTGCCCCTGTATGCCCAGGTTCACCAGTTGGACAGGAGAAATCACTGGAAGCTGACCCTTGGACATGCCTGGTTTGGTGCTTTTTTTTTGTAAAGTACAAGAGCTGTTTTCCCTTACCTTAGCAAGGTACTTTGCAATTATAGGCTGTTTAGTGCCTAAGATTAATTTCTCTTTATTAACAAGGAGAGTTGAGTGCTTGTATCAGTTTAAGGCTTCCTAGTGCTTTCCAGCAGGTTTTAGAGCAAGTGCTAGTCACAGGGATGCTTAAAGGTAAGATGAAAAAAAATGGTTTATCCTATTCTTAACCTGTTCTTACAAATGTTTTCAAAGTATGTCTAATTTGGTATAATTACTTAAACTGTAGTTCGTTTTGTATTTTTAAATATTGTAACATTATCATTATTAATATGTTTTGTTATACTTTGGAGATTTTCTCCCCAGGCTCCACTAAAATGGGCTCCTACCCAGTCAAACTTCCCAAGTAATCAAATATCAATAAATAAATATATAACTTCCCCTTTGACATATATCTGTCTAGACAAATGTGGCCCACCTAATCACAAAAGGGTTTGCATCCTGATCAAAAGAGGTCATTTTGCCCCTCTTCTCATCACTCATCAGACCCATCATAGAGTACAACGCCCCATTTGGGATATACCTTACAAGACACCAGCAACAGCTGGAAAGACCACAGAAGTACCTCACCAAGAGGATCACTGGCCTCAAACAGATGCCCTATGCAGCTTGACTGAAGAAACTCCAGCTGTACTCAGTTGCATACCGCCTACTCGGAGGTGATCACTGCCTGACATACAAGGTCATGTCCTTCCCAGAATTGATGGACTTGCTCCATCTAAAGAAAACCTTATCCCCTTGAGCCACACGCTCCAGGGATTTAAACCTCACCACAACAATAAATAGAACATGCTGAAGGGATAGATTCCTGTCCCAGAGACTTCCCATGCTTTGGAACAAGATTCCAATCTACATTAGGCAGAGCTCCTCACTAACACTTTTCAAGAGAAACCTTGATGAGTGTATGGGAAACAGAAAGTTTACCCTGGGGATCACTTCAGTGGCTCTGTTGGACAGAAGCACAGGGTACTAATCTAAGGTGGCGGCAAAAGCCAACATATTCTGGCTAGGCTTATAAAGACCTTCAAGCAGATAGCCTAGTACCTACCTATGAACCTATGAACCTAAGTGGAACATCTACAGAGATACCTTACTAAAAGGATAAGAGGCCTAAACGGCATGCCCTACATGGACTGACTCAAAGCCCTGTAACTATACTTCATATCATAAAGACTGCTAAGAGGTGTCCTGTGTCTGGCATACAAGGCATCCTCCGATCCAATACTGATGGATATATTGCTCATCAGCAAGTCAAATGGCATCAAAAATACCCATTCTTGTGATCTAAACCTCTTCTGCAACATCAACATCATGGTTTAGAGAGACAGGTATATCTCATAGAAAATACTGCTGCTCTGGATCAGACTCCCCATCCTCAAAAAAGCAAAGCTCATCCTTTGTCCATATTCAAGCACAATTTTGATCTATGGATGGGAAACAGAAAATGTACCTCAGGAGTGCCCCCTGTACTACTAATGGACAGAGGTAGCTCATAAATGCTTTGTCCTATGCATGGGTCCCCTCAAATTATCTATGCTGTGATCCCAATTATTATCATTAGGGATAATATATAATTATCAACCATAGGATGGGTAAGGCCAATCTCTAACCAAATAGGATAGGTTAATTCGATCATAAAATGGGAACTTGGCTAGTCTTAAAAAGGCCTGTGAGGGCAGCTAGCATAGTACTTATCTATGAATCTATGAACATATAAGGCTTTCCTCAGTTATGTCCACAGCCTTAAAGGGAACAGCAAACAATGTGCTAAACTAATGGTGAATGGAGCCACCTATATGGAGCAAGATGATACATCAAATCTTCAGGCCAATAAATTTAAGTCCAATTTTATCCCCCTATCACCATCAGGCACCCTCCCAGGAAATGTCCTCCATCATTTCTCCACCAACTGTCACTATGGAGGAGGTCATCAATGCATTCCCTGAGTCCAAAAAAGCTGCTTCTAGGTCCCCTGATAATATCCCAGGATGCATTCTAAATAAAATGAAATATGACCTGTCAAACTGCTACAATCTCTGTTTAATCACAGCCTTGAGACAGGTTTCATGACACACAAATGGAGGACTGCAGCTGTTATCCCTGTAATGGGGGGGGGGGGGCTACAGCTACCAGACCCTACCCAGTTCGGTTTTGCCAAAGCAAGTCATGCCTATTTAATCTGGTGTCCTTCAAGGAGGTTATTAAAACTATGGATGAGGGCAAAACAGTCCCTAATACCTACCTCATCTTATCCAAAGTGTTAACATAATACCTCATTCAGTATTGCAGACGAATTTGCAGAATAAGGCATAAACCCTTATGTCATGTGAAAGGACACAAGAAGTTTTGGTGGGGGAACCCACCTCCACAAAGAGGCCAGTCACTATTGGTTTCACACAAGCAAGGATCAGTGCTGGGCACTCTCTTTTTTAGCATCTATGCTTATGAAGTCAATGCAAATTCTAAGGACTTCTGGCTGACTAAATTTGCAGATGACTGCAATCTAGGCATAGTCACAAATCTCCTAATGGTCCAGATGACCTTCAAGAGAGACTGATACAGACAAATGACTGGTGCCAGAGCCATGGACTTAAACTCAATGCAAAAAATGGATAATAATTTGGAAAGATGGTCACCCCTGTAAATTACCACATTGATAATACACCACTTTTGATTCACATGTGCATACTAGACTATCCATTTGCAGAGTATTAAAAGTCTAGCCAATAACCAGAGATCAGTACCAAGCACTGCACCTTATATCTGTGAGGTTAAGAACTTAACCATTATGCTAACCCACCACTTCATAAATGTCAATCTAGTGGCAGGGACCTGGGAACACATGTTGACAGTAATCTGAGATGTACAACTAGAGTAAGGTATCTACGTGCAAGAGATCATCGTACTGGTGTACTCAGGTCTCATCAGACCAGTCATTGAGGATAATGCACCCTTTAACATGTGCTTAACTACCCACTTGCAACAGCTTGAGAAATCAGAGAATTTCCTCACAAAAAGAATGCAGACAGTAAACAACAAGTCCTATGTGGACCATCTCAAAGCCCTATTCTTGCATTCAGTCTCCTACAAATATCCGCACAGCGGTCAATGCTTAGCCAATAAGACATCTTCTGATCCCACACTGATGGATTTGTTGCACATCCACAAATCAAATAGCATCAGAAATACCTAATCTAAGGCCTAAACCTCATGTGTACTGTAAACAGGACATGTTGGAGAGGCAAGCATGTGTCTGAAAGATTACCCCTTCTCTGGAGCAGGCTTCCCATTCATGTGAAGCAAAGCTCTTCCATAACCTCATTGAAATGTAACTCAGACCAGTAGATAGAAAATCTAAAATTTACCCTGCTTTGGCATCCATGTCCCTAATGTGTACAAGCCTATATTGCAATCATAAAGTTCCTTGTGGTATTAACATGTCAGCAATATTTTCATACATTTGGGGTAAGCTTGGTTAAGCTTAAAATGGCTCTTGGGTTGATAGCATAGTAACCTCCTATAAACTTATAGTTAAATGTGTTATTACTCTATACTTAAAATATGGTTCAGTGTCATTTCCCATGGGAATTACATGAACAACAGCAGCAACCAGTCAGTCAATCAATAAATAAATAGATAAAGAGAGTAAAAGCAATAAAGAAAACTTTTAACTCTCATAGTGTGACACCTCCTTTCTATTTTAACAGCGAGGTGATTCAAACATCTCATAGTGAATGGGGGAATATTCCTTACAATCTGGTATATGCTAGATGCATATGGGAATTACTCACTCTTGGTCACCTCATACTTATTTGTGTCTTACTCTTATTTCTATATTAAGCTCCTATGTTATTTAGTTTGTGCTACAGATATAAATCCCTTCATGGCAGTTTTCACATGAAAGGCAGGGTTTTCTGGGCCAGGCTTTTCCTTGCAATTTGCATTTTGTGCAGTAATTTCATAGGTTCTTAGGTTCACAGGTAGGTACTAGGCTATCTGCCCGAAGGCGTTTATAAGCCTAGCCAGAATGTGTTGGCTTTCCCTGCCCCCTTAGATTAGTTCCCTGTGCCTCTTTCCAGCAGAGCCACTGAAGTGATCCCCAGGGTAAATTTTCTGTTTCCACTCACTTATTAGTTTTGTGGTGGTTCACTGGGGCCATAGGGCTTTTACAGTTAACCTTTTTAATTTTCTTTAATAACATATGTAAAATTATCTAAAGAAATCCGTGATTGTGACTTTGCTTGACATACACTAGTAATGTTAATTTACTCTCAAGCTCTTTCTCAGCATATGTCATTAGTACAAGATTTGAGAGAAAGATGGGAACTTGTTAGGTCTTTGAAGAAGAAAGCCAGACCATAACATCTGCTTCCAGCCAATGAAAGAGGTCAACATTATTGGACATGCATTCAGAAGCTCAGTCTGGTAATGAATAGTCCCGGAAGTAGGTGTCCAAGGGTTTGATTGATTCTGTTTTGGAGGAGTCACCAGAGTTGTCAGGACTCTTGGAACAAATGACATCACACCCAGGTAGTGGCACACAGTTTGACCCTGTGGAAGGGTCTACAATTCAAAGTCGGTCAGCAGAAGAGCATCTGAAGAGCTCTCTGGATTCTTTGATGGATGAAAAATATAGGTTGTCTGATATATTCATTGAATAAGATCTTAAGTTTACAGCAGCAAAATCTTACCCCTGGAGGGGTGTTTGAGTCACTAGTGGTAGTTTCACCCACTGTCCCTTCTTTTCTGTCAGTCTCACATCAGCCACTTCCCAACCAGTCAATTATTCCCAGTTATGGTTAGGATCCTAGGCAGCACAAATTTACCAGAATGCCACTATACCTCATATCCCTTCACCAGTTAAGGACAAGATTATCAGGGGTGATTATATCAACATTTTCAGCTATTTGACAGTATAGGTATTCAGCTTCTTGCACATTTGAACATAGTGAGGGCCAGCAATCTGGCTTCTGAGTTGGTAGCCATAGGCAGGAAACAGCTGGATAAGACATAGATCCATAGTTAGGATAGCTTGCAGTGGGTTTCATTTATTTGATGACTATCATTTTAGAGATAGTTTGTTGAGGTGGGATGAAAGGCATGTAGACACCTGGCTCACACTAAAGACTGATAAGCCAAAACTCTTAGTTTCAGTAGAATGAGAGGATGTCAAGGCTAGAATTAAAGATTGCTGGATGTATAACAGAAGCAGTACATATGCCCGGATAGCATGTTGGTCCCCACGATGCTCATATTTTGGTCAAAATAAACCAGCTATCAAGTGCTAATCTAATGAAGGCCATATTTTGGTTAAAGTTCCCTTGGGGGTGTGTCAGGGAACATGCTTCCGCTGTGGACCCATATCACAAGGGTTGGGGGAGTTTCTTTTGATGACCAAGGAAGCAGCTCCTGTTTGGGCTTTCAATGCAGGTAGGAAGCAACAATTTCTTATCAAATGGAAGGCATTGGGTAAGCTTTTAATTGATTATCTTACTGCCAAATCACATGAGGAGTTGTTAAAAAAAGATTTTCAGTAGGTTTCCCTATAAAATCTCAGGCCATACCTATTTCTATCCCTGCATGAACTTCTGTTAAGTCTGGGGAAATGAAAATATTCTTATAGAGTTAATCAATAATGAAACCATGGTTGACAGAAATACAGATCCCTTTACTACCTCCCCCTTTTCCATTTCAGATTTCATGCTTAGTCGAAGTAATCAAAAAATGGAAGATGCAGTACAGAGACAATCATTTCTCATTCCCAGAATGTTTATCAGTTAATGATAACATTAAAGGGGGGGGGGGGCAGATCCAATACATACTTTTGAATGATGCCATTAGACTTATCAAATGATTTCTGACTTCTTGGTTTGGAAGATTGGATATAGATGCTGACTTTTCATTACTGATAATCTAGGCTGAAGACTGGCTATTGTCAGACATGTGTGAGGATGATCAATTGTACTTTCACATTGACATGCCCATGGGGAGGTCAGTGGTCTGTGGTACTTTTGAAAAATATACTATGGCTCTACATTGATGCTGGCAACAATGTCTTGGTAGGAGGTGGTACATTATTTGGATTATTTCCTGATCTTCCGCAATGGGGCTGATGGTGCCAAGAAAGGTGTGATGCTTTCCACTTGAGTGTGTTTTAAACTAGGGGTTCTTTTGAGGAGGAAAATATGGAAGGACTGTTTAGGGTCTTTCTGGGTCTGGAAATGGACAGTCTTCCACTTTCATGCTTTATGTATTAAAATTTTATGTATTTCATTTGCAATCAAGAATAGATAATTTTTTGTGGTGTACTGTAAGGTTACGATTCATGAGGTTTTCAAAATCCTGGAGCTTTTCAATTTTGCATGTAGAGCAGTAGCTCCTGGTAGGGCTTTAAGGAAGGCCTAAACCAATTTGTTGAAAAGTGGCAAGCATAGACTTCCTAGGGCTAGGATCCTGAAGGGAGTAAAGGAGGACCTCTGCATTTGGCTATTTTTCCTAGCCAGGTTTAATGGGGTTTCTACCGTCACCAATCACCTATTTCCCTTTTGCTTCTTTCTTCCTCATACCTCTCATCAACATACTCACTTCAAAACCTCCATTCTCCAAAATCTACTGACCACTGGGATCCTCTATACACTAGCTTCCTGAATCAAAACAATTGCCAAAACTAGCTGCTTTTCCTCCCTGTCTTTCCTTCATCGTCTCCTACCCCTTACTTCAACACTAAGCAAACACAAAGGGCAACTATCCACCACCCCTTACAATGAATTGCACTTCACACATTCCTTCTACACTTCTATAATTGATTCCTTATTGGTCAATACCATTGCATGTCTACATTAGCTTTTTCTACTTCCCCATGCAGCCAGCTCACAGCTTCATCACCCTCCCTTCCCCACTGCTGAGCCTCTGAGATATTCCATTCAGAATACACAATCATATATCATGCACTGATCCTACTCACTTAAAATCATGTGCTACTTCCTGAACTTCATCCCAGAAATCATTCTTTCATACCTCATCTTTGACACTCCAATAGTGTACTTTGTAGCATATTTACTCGATTCACAATAAATCATACCAGTTTTGCCTTTACAAACATATCAATTTTGTCATACACATGTATCTACTGAAGTCTGATGTAATACCCTTTTCACTTCATTCCTGTTTTCCTCAGTTTGGAGACCACTGCAATGACATCACCTGTAATCTTCATATAAGACATGTTTTCTATTAGTCAAAATAAAAGTCATGAAGCTTTTATTCACTCTCCACATCAGACTTATTCTGAGTTAAGTTATTTACTTTGTCAAAATATCAAGTGCCCTCTGACTTCCTAATTTCTTCAGATAGTTACTCTTGATATGACTTATGTAAGTTTCTGTAAAGAACTCCTGGAATCTAACCACTCTCCAACCATCTCTGAACCGACTTTCCATACAATTTAATTGTATTCATCACAAAGTCCACTCCACCTAATACCCTATCATCCTGCACTTCCAATATCAGAAAGCTGATTTCAAGACCCTTTGTGGAGCCAAATTTATCGGGGAAACATGTTACCTTGACTCTATTATCTCCCATCCCTAAGTCACATAATCTACTATTAATCTATATTTTTATTATATGTATTTCCCTCTCAACAGAAAATAGCTTTTTGCAGTGCACGTTTGCTTCAATCCTATGAGAGAGTACAAACATGCCTGCACAGATTTAGCACTAGAGACTAGACTAATGTCACGGTCATGTTGATCCTAGCTCACAAATTTTCAGTCTCCTCATTCATCTGCCCAACATAACTGTCACCATATTTATTATAACCCACTCTCCTAAAGTCCCAAATAATCATCTTATTGTATTTTTACAACTTCTTTATAACCTAAGTCACAAAAGAAATACCTGAACTCATCCACTATGGATAGGACCACATCCAGAATTCTATCCCTAGTTACATAGATATTTGGGGTAAGACTCATTAACCTATATACTGAGTCTATGATGGAGATAAATGGAGCCCTGACTGCAGGACAACTGACCCATGTTTGACTAGCACACCTAGCTGTTGGAAAAGTCTGGTGGAGAGGGATGAGACTGAGTGAATGATTCTGTCCTGCTCAAATGAAGGGAGGGAAGAGGGAATTAGAACCTATATCAAGAGAACTTCTCAGAGGAGCAGGTGGTAGCACTAAAGCATAAACCATGATATACAGCACTTCAACCTTCCAAGAAGTGTGCAGGACTAAGTTAATTACAAGTGTGTGAAAGTACATATCCATGCCTTGGCATCACAGGATATCTGCCTCATCAGAAGGCCTGCTAGACACCAAGCCAAGGAAGAGAAGGACAAAAAGATCAACGGCCCCAAAGAATGTCACCATTTAGTATCCAGCTCATTCTCTAAACTGCTGGTGCTGTAAAAATATGGGGTAGAGTGAATCACCACTGGAAAAGGAGGGGGGTCAGTCTGTGGCAAATGAGGGTAATGTAGCTAGACAGGAAGAAAGAAAAGGCTGATTATTCCCTTACCAAACCAGATATTGTATTTAACTCTATGTGAAAACTACTTCTTCAGTTATTCCAGCTTAGAAAGCAAAATAAGACCAGACATTTATATTTTCTGCCACATAATAGTCCTTCAGAAGCATAAAAAAGTATGTTGCTCAGCATAAACTGAAGAAATTAAAAGTAAAATTCTGGTAACTGGCAACTATCACATTCATTCCTGTTTTAACTATAAAAGCAAATGGCAAAATTTGACCAACAACGTTTTAATATACTTTAAAGCTGCTAGAATAACAGATTTTGCATTAAAATACATTTTTCAGAAGGCTATGATGTCTAAAATTGAATGTCTGCCATTATTTATTGACTGCAGTCCTCAACAACTTACCAGAAAAATAGTAATTTTACAAATAACTGACAAAAATATAAGGCAAAAAGCAAGGACATTCTGCAAAACCACAGACAGGTAAGCATTATAACTTCAGACATGAATCAGCCTTGCTGATGAAGTTCTAAATTGAGTAGATGCCTAGTGTCCTAGGTTCATAGGTTTATAGGTAGGTACTAGGCTATCTGCCCAAAGGCTTTTATAAGCCTAGCCAGAATGTGTTGGCTTTCTCCACCCCCTTAGATTAGTTCCCTGTGCCTCTGTCCAGCAGAGCCACTGAAGTGAT
Organism: Protopterus annectens; assembly: GCF_019279795.1. Taxonomy (NCBI): domain Eukaryota; kingdom Metazoa; phylum Chordata; order Ceratodontiformes; family Protopteridae; genus Protopterus; species Protopterus annectens. The sequence goes on from NC_056739.1 coordinate 1,879,201,577, forward strand.
CCCTGGCGTTCTGTTTCCCATCCACTCGTCAAGGTTTCTCTTGAAGAGTGTTAACAAGGAGCTCTGCCTAATGTAGATTGGAATCTTGTTCCAAAGCATGGGAAGTCTCTGGGACAGGAATCTATCTCTCCAGCATGTCCTATTTATTGTTGTGGTAAGGTTTAGATCCCTAGAGCATGTGGCTCGAGGGGATAAGGTTTTCTTTAGGTGGAGCATGTCCATCAATTCTGGGTTGGACATGGCCTTGTATGTCAGGCAGAGAATGCCTCTGAGTAGGCGGTATGCAACCGAGTACACATGGAGTTTCTTCAGTCGAGCTGCATAGGGCATCAGTTTGAGGCCAGTGATTCTCTTTGTGAGGTACTTCTGTGGTCTTTCCAGCTGTTGCAGGTGTCTTGCAAGTTACATCCCAAATGGGGCATTGTACTCTATGATGGGTCTGATGAGTGATGAGTAGAGGGGCACAATGAAATTTTTTGATCTGGATGCAAACCCTTTTGTGATTAGGTGGGCCACATAGAAGGATTTTCTAACCACTTTGGCAATGTGATTATCAAAGGAGAGATTACTATCTACTTGGGTCCCCAGATCCCTTATTATGTTTTCCGTATTTAGGGGACTAGCACCTATGTGGTAGTTTGTGGGTACTTTATTTTTTCCAAAGGGGATGACTATGCACTTTTTGGCATTTAGCTTGAGGCCATGATTTTGACACCAGGTATCCATCTCAGTGAGACCCTTTTGGAGGATGTCTGTGTCAGCCAGAGAGTCAATTATAGCCCCTAGTTTTGCAGTCATCTACGAACTTGGTCAGCCATAGTCCTCCTGTGCTTGCCTGTACCTCTGAGAAGTATATGCTGAACAGGAGTTGTCCTAGGACTGAGCCCTGGGGAATGCCATTGGAACCAGTTTAGAGTCAGACCTAGCTCCAACAACTCTCACCATGTGTGGATGGGGAATGGTGTCGAAGGCCTTTGCGAGGTCTAGGTAGGCTGTGTGTAGCACCTTTCCTTCGTCTATAGCATTGGTAACTATCTCAAGGAAGTCCACCAGGTTTAGGAGGCATTATCTGCCCTTAACAAAGCCGAACTGGGTAGGGTCCAGTGTTTGGAGGTTCACAATGTCGCTGTTAATGAGTTTCATGATGAGTCGCTCCATAACCTTGCAGACCAAGCTAGTCAGGCTTATAGGGGCGATAGTTCCCGGGGTCTGTTGAGGTTCCACCTTTGTGGAGTGAAATAACCATTGCTGTGCACCATTCTATGGGTATGTAGCCTGTGAAGAGGCTGAGTTTGAACAGTGTGTTTAGGTGAGGGGTTAGTTCATCTTTGAGCTCATGTAGGATGGAGCCTGGGACACCATCCGGTCCCATTGATGCTGTGTTTTTGGCTTTGGAGAGGGCTGTTTTAACCTGGGTGTCTATGGTTTCAGGGGCTCTACATTCTTCTGGTATGGTTATGGGCCCTTTTGGAGATGAGAGGGGGGTGAAGTTTGCACTGAACCTGTCTGCCAGGATGTTGGCAATATCGGTCGGTTCAGTGTATTTTGTGCCATTCTGCACTAACTCCGAGAAGATCCTGCTACATTTTATAAAGCTCTCAACCTGTTCTGCTATGTCTTCTTGGTTCTTTCCCCCTAAAATGCTACCAAATTCTAGCCTCTGAGTGCTGATGTAGAATAATAAAACATTTATGTATTTGCCGCCTTCCAACCAGAAATCATGTAGAGCAATAATAATCAACTGTAGAAAGCAGTACAACCTGCAGACAAAAGGACATCACACTGCTGTTACAATACAGGTATGAATTTAGACATGAAATTGGCTGAATGATTTACCATAGCAAAAACATTTTCCACTGATGTCCCTAAGGTGTACACTTACAACTGTGAGGTCTCACCTAGGGATCATCAGCACACCATTCTTTTGTTTTTGTGGATGTACTGAATTTCACAGCTCAGTATTCTTTGTCCAACAAACATAACTTCAGTAAATTTTGTTTGCATAATTGAGGAATTCCTCCATGATGGCACTCATAGGTTCATGGATAGGTACTAGGCTATTGGCCCTAGGACCTATATAAGCCTAGCCAAATGGTACCCTGGCTTTTGCCACCCAGGAAAATTATTTTCCTGTGCCCCTGTCAAGCAGAGCCACAGAAGTGATCCCCGGGGTGAATTTCCTATCTCCCATCCAATCATCAAGATTTTTCTTGAAGAGTGCTAATAAGGAGCTTTGTTTGATATAGATAGGTAGTTTGTTCCAGAGTATGGGAAGTCTTTAGGACAGGAATCTATCCCTCCAGCATGTTCTGTTTATTGTGGTGACAAGGTTTAGGTCCCTAGAGCGTGTAGCTCGGAGGGATTGGGATTTCTTTATGTGGAGCATGTCCAACAGCTCTGGGTTTGACATAGCTTTGTATGTTAGGCAGAGATCGCCTATTAGTAGGTGATATGCAACAGAGTAAAGCTGGAGTTTTTTGAGATGGTCTGCGTAGGGCATCTGTTTGAGGCCAGTAATCCTCTTTGTGAGGTATTTCTTTGGCCTTTCCAGTTGTTGTAGATGTCTTGTGAGGTACATACCAAAAGGAGTGTTGTACTCTATAATGGGTCTAATGAGTGATGAGTAGAGTGGAACTATGACCTCTTTTTTCCTGGATGAGAAACCTTTTGTGATGAGATGTGCCACGTAGAAGGATTTCCTGGCTACTGTGGTGATGTGATTATCAAAGGAGAGACTACTTTCCACTTGTGTCCCAAAGTTTCTTATCACACTTTTGGTGTTAAGTAGACTACCGCCTATGTGCTAGTTCATGGGTACAGAGTTTTTACCAAAAGGGATGACAATGCACTTTTTGGCATTGAGCTTGAGGCCATGGCTTTGACACCAGGCATCTGTCTCAGTGAGGCCCTTTTGTAGGATGTCCACATTATTAGGAGTTTTGATTATGGCTCCTAGTTTGCAGTCATCTGTGAACTTTGTTAGCCAAAGACCGTCTGTGTTAGCCTGTACTTCAGAGACGTAGATACCAAACAGGAGAGGACCTATGACTGAACCTTGTGGTACTCCACTTGTCACTGGTCTGAAGTTGGATTTAGTCTGCTACTTTCACAGTGTGGTTCTGTCAGTGAGCCAGTTGGCAACCCATCTTGTGACATAGGGATTTATACCTAGATTACTGAGGTCGTCTATAATTCCTGAGTGGGGGATGGTATTGAAAGCCTTGGCGAGATCTAGATAGGCTGTGTGAACCACCTTACCCTCATCTACAGCTTTGGTGACCACTTCAAAGAAGTCTATCAGGTTTAGGAGACCTGATCTGCCTTTTATAAACCCGAACTGGGAAGGGTCCAGAGTTGCCTAAAAAAGGCACCATGGGGGCGCCAATAGCCTTGGCCAGTATTCCAAAGCTTAAGGCTGACATATGCAAGCCGGTATGGTATTATTGCATGCATGTTTCGCATCTGTGCTTGTTTATCATCTTTCCTGTAGGTAACCTACTGGTAAGCAATAGAAAGCTTTAAACTTATACAAGTCTTCTAGCTTCCAAGATAGGCTTTTGGAGTAATTAAGTATCAGTGTTCTGTATGTTCTTGCCTTACTTAACTGTTTTCTGACTACATGGTGATGTTTCACTGTATATTGTGATCTGAAAGCTGTGTTCATTCACATATTATGTCTGTGATGGCCTGCACTTTAGAGGTTCACAGATAGGTAGTAGGCTATCTGCCCAAGGGCATTTAGAAGCATAGCTACAGTGTGTTGGCTTTCTCCGCACCATTGATGAAGTAACTGAGTCTCTGTCAAGCATAGCCAATGAAGTGATTCTAAGCAGAGTTGCTGGAAGCTGTTGAAGACTGGGGTGACGGAGGGTGATTGGGGCACTTAGTGATCTAAAGAGGGCATGTTAACATGAAAAATCAACACCATTCAATATCCCCAACAGGTCTTGCAGCTATAAAACTGGAGGGACTCACCCACCCACTGGCTGTATGGTTCTGTGACACATGATCCCAGGGGTGTATATTCTGTTACCCATTCATACATCAAGGTTTCTCATGAAGTGTGTCAGTGAGGGGCTATGTCTAATGTAGTTAGGAATTTAATTTATAGTCTCACATTTCATTTGTTATGTTTTTATTTCAAGAGCAAGTGAAGCTCAGTGGGTTTGGGCACCTCCACCCTTTGCTTAGCCTAGCTTACACATAGAAATCATCTAAACAGGAAATAGGCAGAGGCAATGTTAATGTCAATAGTGCAATGGCTACAGCATTTGCATAGTATTTGTGCATTCCTGGTTCAAATCCCAATAAAGTCAGAGATGTTTTTCATGTTAAAAAGTATACCTTAACCACAGCTTGCATATTTAGGTAGTATTCTTCAGTATAATAAACATTTGAAGCACCCATATAAACCCATGTGTGCTGGAGAGTAAAGTCAACAGAGAATGTAATGCTATGTAAGAACATAGTGAGATGTTACTTCACTGAAATGTATATATCCTGAGTAGTTAGCAGATGTGGCCGTGTTTCAGTGCACAGGTTATAAGTTTTAAAGTGTGTTCAACTGTGTTTAACTGCTGTTTTAATGTCGCACAAACACTAACATGCTTACAACTGCTTAAATGAGCCTTATTCTGGAGTAAAACACATTTCTAAACCATCGCAGGTGTTGAATCCTGGACCATGCACACCATCTTCATGGGACTTACCACTAAGCTATCTGAGCTGTACACATGTTTCATGGTCTTTAGACTACACCTTATATTAAAGACATTACACAGTACTGACCACAAATGGGACAGTCACTTTGTGTACATATGTACAGTACATTGAAATGTACTGTAGTTTGTGAATCAACATATACAAGTCTACATATGTATAACTGTTACAAATTAATATTAAATATATATAAATATATATATGTCAGTGATGCCTGCATATAAATATATATATATATATATATATATATATATATATATATATATATATATATATATATATATATATATATGCATGTCAGTGATGTCTGCATATATATATATATATATATATATATATATATATATATATATATATACATATATATATATATATATATATATATATATATATATATATATATATATATATATGGTTACATCGACACCCATATATATAAACATCTATGAACACACTTTGTGACAAAGAAGCAATCCAAAAGAACTGAAGTGTGCAAAAAACACATGCAGCTCTGCTATTACAACTATTAATATTATCTTAATTCACCAGAGAAGGGATGGTTGTTGTGTATGTGGATATTGGGGTGGGGGGAGGAATGATGGGTAATGAAATTATGCACCAAGGAGAGCCTGGGTTGGATGTTCAATGAGTGAACTGGAGGGGTATACATGGAGTATGGGGACAATATAAAAAAGAAACAAAACAAGAACCATTCTCATCCATAATACACCCTGTCAGGTCACATTGCAAAACTTAATTCCACAAACATATGAACATTAACATGTATCATACATATGTACACCAACTGACTGTCACATTTGTTTTCAGTAGTGAGGAATGCCGTGGTAAAATGAATATTCTAAACACCATAACATTTGTACATATCTCAGATGCTTAGTGGTAAAGTCAGTGACTGTTGTGTTCATGGTCCCGGGTTCAAGGGCTGTTAATTTATTTTGAGGGCCAGAATAAGGGCTGTCGGATGCAGGTTGATTAAAGCACTTTTAAGCAGTTGTAAGCAGTTTTTGCGAGGGTTTGCATGATGGTAAGCGGCACTTAAACATGGTTAAATGGATAAGCGCTTCACAGGTATAACCTTTGCTTAACGTCGTGCAGACCATGGGCAAACCTGCGTAAAACCACTTAAATGTGTGTTAATCACACTTTCCCTAACAGTGCCTGTTCTGAGAGGTAAAATAATAACCACTTCCAGGATTAGAACCCGCAACCATGTACACCACCCTCAGAGTAACCTACCCCTAAGCTACCTGAGATGTATCTATGTCAGTTGTGTATTCAGACAGGTTAAAATACTAAAGGGAGGATTGTGTGGAAATAGGACAAACAGCCATGTACCCAATGAAAGGTGTATGCTATATACATATATATATACATATATATATATATATATATAAATATATATATATATATATATATATATATATATATATATATATATATACATACATAGAGAGAGAGAGAGAGACATAGATACATGTCGATATATGTAGATATATAGATAGGTTAAAAACATGTACACATCTATGCAGGTACATATAAATGTATGCAATAATGTATGTATATTATATATATATATATATATATATATATATATATATATATATATATATATATATATATATATATATATATATATGTATGTATCTATATATATATATATATATATATATATATATATATATATATATATATATATATATATATTATATACATACATACATACATGAGTGTATACAGCATCTGAATTGTTCAAATCTGCATATAACATGGACCATAGCAATCACACATTCTGCCACCCCCAAACAATATGAACTTAACATATGAAGAGTTTATGCCAATACACTATTACAAATATGTTCTGTGGATATGAGGCAAATAGGTTTAGTCACCAACACAACTACAATGACTGCAAATATCCATGACAGAAATACACAGACATCTTTCATTTAGCAAAACTTTATTACATTCCGATGTATTGCCAAAAGGATTCAAGGACTAACAATACCTGCATGCTATACAGGAAGCATTTAACAGTGCCTTAATGAATCAGCAGGCAATTACCATAGTATTAGTCCACTAAGGGATAGGTGTTCACATAGGGAAAGAACCTCCACACACATATAGAATATGTATAAAAGCAGTTCCTACACACCTGCATCTGCTATGTACACCCACCAACATCTCCCCCACACTCAAACTAATTACAACAATACATACTGTCATACCATAACCAATTATTCACCCACTGTACGGCATCTGCTGAAACCTTAACATACCTGGACAGAGGCACGCTAACATGGCCCTATGTGAAATAGTTGCTGTTATTCAATGGGACAGCTGCTGATGCTGATGTTGCAAAGTTTGTTTGAACTAAGTAATTACACCAGGAAGTGTTACCAATTACTGATTATCAGCACAGTATGATACACATTTACACCAAACTAAAGATGTCTGGTGAGCACACTGTAAACCCCCTAACATTATATGCATAGCCATACAGCCTAGAGCTGGTCAAACATCCTGGCCAGACTGAAACATGTGCAGAAGTATTAGGTACAGACAAACCCTGCACAAGTAGCAATGATCAGAAATATAAAAGCAGTACTCACATTTAGACCAAATCTTCTAGGCATTACACACAATATATTTGTGTTTGTCTCCATACAGCTATTACAATAGATATCAAACAACACTTCCAGGCTGTCTTCCTCACAAGTAAGGCAAAAGGACAACGCCCAAGTGGAGTACTCAGTTATACTCCACTGTTGCCATGGTATCGGCTAATGAAGTAGCTGCACAGCTGATATGCATGTAATTAACTACTTTGGAACACCAATTGGTGATCGGGATACCACATGTTACTGATCTATAACTATAAAAGGATGCCTTGTCACACATTCAAACCATCTGTATCTACCTGCAGAACAGTACAAAATACCCAACATAATATTGAAACATAAACCAAAAATGATTAATATATCACTCAATAACACCTCCAGTTACTAAGAAGGTATGTATAATATTTAGTATGTCTGTGTATGTAGTATCTGTTCTGTAATAATTACAGTGTAATCAATGCATATAGTTGAAATAACTATCTTGTAGTTATGTATTGTTGAGCAGTAGTATTGCTTGTAGTATTCTATGTGTGTATTGCTGTAGGTCACAAGGCAAACTCTGCATACACCACAAGGGATGATATATATAGGCTTGGAATTCAGCAATTCTTTTCCAGCCACTGTCAGTATCAGGGTTGGACCAACAAGTATGTGCTATAACAGGGGATAGTATATGTTGATATATTGTAACAGTAGACATATGTATGGGTGTATTAGTGATATGAACATGCCAAAGGTGGGCTTACCTGTGCAAATATGATTTGCATTGTGGGATATTATGCCAATAACTGTGTAATGTACAGTATTTTAGGCAGATCTGTATTCCATTTTACATAGCATTTCTGTTATGTTATGCAAACATTAGTTATGTCTATTGGCAATTACAATACTCAATAACAGGATACATATGACTTTTATTCATCTGACTGTTTAGCAGCATGATAACAAAGATAATTGGAAGTGCTAGGTAACTATCCATGCACATAAGACATGTAATATCCACCTCACTAGTATAGTTTGCAAGCAATAACAGCTGTGCATGTGTACATGTTATGCAAATGTGGAGTGACCCTTGTTACAGGGCTGGCCCAAATGGCTATGTGCACACCTACATAGAGTGAATATTGAGAGTAGAGACACACTGGTTGTACTTTCAGGTTTGTGTAGCCTAACCTCTCATTGCCAACCTAACAGCCACTTGCAAATACTGTATGTAAGGTTGTGCACAGTACTAATAATGAAACAGATTGCATATCATCTTTAACTCCAGTGTAACATCTGCAGTAGGAGTCTAAGATGTAGGAGACTACCACCCATGTGTAATAGCTGCTTCATAGGTGATGGCTTACAATATCTGATTATATCCTGATCATGTTGATAGTGGCAGCAGAGTCTATTGATACTTGACTCTGTTTGTGGAGTGGGTGTCTGTGCCCAACAGAGTTCATGGTTTTGGTGGTTATGTGAGTATATACCCAGAAAAGGATACAGACCTGTTGACATATCATCTGTAATCAACTATCAGAATGTGATGTGCTCCTCAGAGGAGGATTGCTGCTAAAGGTAGCTACTATGTTTCTGTAATAGCCAGTGTTGTCACGTCCATAACAAATATTTTCTTGTGAGCATCACTGTCTAAAACATCTTCATAAGCAATAAGTAAACTAAATACAGTATTTGGTGCTTGTAGTACTGAATGCTCATACAGGCATGTCCACTAGTCAGCTACTGGTGTTTATTAATGTCAGCTTTGTGTATGTGGCCATCCTGGGGGAATGTAATCTCTATGCCATGTACACTGCCAAACCCACCTAACACCACACCCAGCACATTGTCTGGGATGCAGCTACAGGGGTAAGCTGGAAGGCAGTCCGATCTACAGCAATGACTGGACTGGACAGTCATGAGGTGCAAGATAACACACGCATCTCATCACCACAGCCAACACATACCCTTACCAGAACACAGAATGGACACCCACACATACTACCAGAAATCACACACATTCACAGAGGCTTCTAAGTATCTGGCCAAGCAAGAGACCTCCCAAGCTGGAATAGACAGACAACAAAATACACAAACTGTATGACATAGTTTGCATAAATGTGCCACACCTCAGAACACATGGCCAGAAACATGCCTAACAGTACTCATTTGTGAATGCAAACTCTAGCACTATGTTACACACCAAGCTATACGAGGGCAAATATACTGTCAGCTGCCTTTCTGCCATGATTAGTCACATACTTATACACTCAGAACACCTTTTGAACTATACACATGGCTCTGGTATATTCCATGTTGTTGTGCAGGACCTGTGATGCAGTAACCTGGACTGCATGGAAACACACATGTAGTAACTGTCAGGTCTTGTAGCCCATGCAGGTATGTCCCAAGGCCTGGGTAGCATTCTGCCATTGGCCAGATTGATACTGCAGTACAGGGACAAAAGGATTGTATTCCACAATTGGCTAATGTACTGGTGTAACACAAAGGGTATCCAGTATCTCTCTGCCTGGGATACATGGTTGACTGACCATGATGCTTTGCCAGACCGGGCCTGCACCTGTCACGTCTGGGAATCTGGATACTGGCTAGGGGTCATGCTTCCCCTATAGTGCCTTCATCATGCAAAGTTCCAGTGAAAGTCCACTACTGTAACAGTGCCAGGCAAGCAATACACTGCGGGTCTCGCTACTCAATGATATATGTCAGAAACTCAATATGGACTCACTTGCATTAATCCTTAACATGGAGAACATATCTGTGCAGTGACTGAGATATGGTTCAACGCTCCAGAGAGCACACTTGCATGACTATGTTATAACACATACCTCATCTCTTGCCCATTATCCTTTATTGGAACACATGGGCCACAGGTGTGCCCATATTCCTGAAGGATATGTACATCCCCACTCTAGTTTCACTAGCATAACTTCAGATTCATTATCCTGAGCAACTACCTTTGTGCCAAAGTGGAATCCAAATTGCACCTTGTGACAGATCACCCACCATGCCTCAGAATTCCCAACTGTCATATTGTGCTGTAATGGGGAATATTAGGTTTAAGACAGAAAACCATAATAATGGCTACTCTCAACTATCCCATTATGAACTGGGAAGACTCATGTACCAACACCTGTGCTCAATGCATGTTGGATTTCATCAAGCCCAATGACCTGGATCACCATAGTCACACAAACAGGGCTAACAGTATTATACACATAGTCTCCAAAGCCAATGTTATGCTTCTTAAGAGCGAAGTGGTGACTGTCATGGCACCCATGCAGATGGACAATGCATGTGCAAATGTTGAATCCTACACAAATGCACTTTAAGCAATCACATAAGTGCAGTGATTGTGCCATTGAAACAGAACCAAGATTCAACCAAACACAAACAGGAAGGCAAAGTGGTGGTACCCTGCCTTAAACTGTAACACAGCAGGTAGTAACTGTTGCAAGAGTGAACACACATGAGTAGAGGTGATCCCTGGTCAGCCTCAGTAAAATGCAGATACACCATATAAAACCACACAAAGCTACTGTGAAACTAATCAGCCACATATTATGAGGCCAACCACAGAGCATTCTATAGCTGTGTCATGAATCATAATGGCAACAACAAGACCTGCCGTGCTTTACAGCATTATGGCATGAGAAGTACTGCACCTACAGAAATAGCACCTGTTCATCCTGTTAGGGTCTTGGATAACCTAAACCCACTCTCACCGCCACCCACAACAGGTGCACATATTTATATATCCATGTACACTACAGAGCCCCTGTAATAACAGCTATGCAGGTACAAGCTGCACTCTCTAAAGCCATATATACAGCTTGCATGAGACCTGTCAACATCCAAGGGTGTATCCTACACAAATGTTAGAACAATTTGCTCTCCACATACACATCATGTTCAATCATAGTTTCATGTCAGGCTGTGTACACACTGAATGGTGCACAGCAATGGTTATCACACCACACAAAGGGGGAGACACCACTGATAATGGGAAATAGTGCACTACTATTTATTTATTTATTTCAGTTTGATTACCGGGGAAGTCCACTGGGCCAGAATGTGCCCATTTTCAGTGGAGGCCCGGGGAGAAAAGCTCCATAAGAAACACAATTGGAGGTTACAAAAAATGCAAAATGCAAAGGTAAAATACATGTATGAATTCATACAAAACAGGTATAGTAAAAGAATAAATTGACATTATACATGCAATGAGACAAAGGTTGCAGGTTTTTACATTCAGAGCAATAAGAATCAATTGTCAAGAAATAGGCAACAGTGATTACTTGATAGTTGCGTTATATACATGCTAGGAGTCAAGAGAGAGAAATTGAATGATCAGAAGGTGATGGATTAGGTTTGTGTTAGGTAAATAGAAAAGGAGAGGATGTAGTGAAGTTTGGAGCAGGAGTTTAGTAGGCTCTATGGGGAAATTTATTTGTATTTATGTAGGGAGAAAGCAGGAGCATTTACGTTTGGAAGATAGAAATGAGAAAAGTTGGGTCTTGAAGCATTCGGGGTCAGGTATCGTCCTAAGTGAGGGAGGGAGAGAGTTTCATTTTTTGCCTACAATGAAAGAGAGAAGGAGTTGGCCTGCAGAGCGTTTGGGATTATGAATAGAGAATACATTTTGGTGTTCAGATCTCAGAGATCTGGTTGGGATGTAAGGGGGAAGGATGTTTGTTAGTGCTGGGCACTTATTTGGAAAGAATATTAATTTGTGAGCGGTGGTAAGTTGGAGGTAGTTGAGGTAGTTAGGGTGTTCCAGTCAGTTCAATGATTGTAGGGTGAGGCAGTGGTGAGTAGAGGTTTTGGATTTGGTTGTGAATTTGGAGATTTTATTATAGCATGTTTCAAGTTTAGAGGTGATGGAAAAAGGCAGGTTAGTTAGAAGAGGGGCTCCATATAGTAAGGAAGGAAGGAAGGAGAAAGGTAGTTGCTAAAGTATGCCTGGAGGAGTTGGAGAGAAAGCGGTTATTCCTGTAGAGCATACCAAGTTTTTGGTGGGTTTTCTTGATGTTTTGTTGTACGTGGATATCAAATTTAAGGTATTCATCTATGGTGATACCAAGGAGTTTTGCAGAAGGCACCACTTCTATGGCAGTGTTGCTTTGGCTAAGGACTTTGAAAGCATTTTTGTCGAAGGAGTAGGCCCTGGTGGGAGGGAAGAGAAGTATTTTAGATTTATTAAAGTTGAGAGAGAGATGGTTGCAGTGCATCCAGTTCTCGGTAGTGGAAAAAGCTATTTGAGTTTTTGTCAGTAGTTCTGTCAGGTTGGCAGCAGCGCAAACTAAGGTGGAGTATATACAGGTGTGTGTACTACCCTGCTGAATCTGGTCTGTAAGGCCATGAACCTTGATCAACTTATTTGATGTAGGCAGTACAGATGTAGATGACAGTAAGGTTGCTTCACACAGCATATCATGACCTTGCCAGGTCTTAGGACATCATCACCCATACTGTGTTCCAGCTACACTCAGTAAACTAGGTGTATATTCCTATGTCACAGGAGTGGTTGGCAACTGGACTGCTGCCAGAATCAACACTACAGAAGGTGTCTGACTAATACACGCACATCAAACCAGTGCCAGCTACAGTAATAGAGAGTTAATTCCTGGTACTCCCCCTCATTGTTATCTATACCACACAGACTAACACAGAAGGCATCTGCCTATTGAAGTTTGCAAATGACTATGAACTAGGAGCAATAGTTGACTCAATGAGTGCTGTGAGCAACATACAGAAGGGCTTTTGTGGGTCAGATGTGTGGTGTGTGACGTATGGCGACAATCTGACAGCTACGTATTGCATTGTCATCCCCTATGTTACAAACACTGTACCCATGAACTACCACCTAAGCAGTGGTCAGCATAATGGAAACTGTGTGTGTATGGGATACAGCTGGTCAGTAGTCTTTCCTTTAATAGTTACTTCACCACACCAGTCAGGTAGTTGTAAATAGCACCCCTAACCATGACAGGGTGCCATCCATGAATATAGAGCTCATTGTTCAGCCATACTCAACACTCAAGTGACCCATAATAGACCACATATTTTCTTTAAGGGTTATTGGCCATGTTCAGATGGCCTACACTGGCCTTCCCAATCCCTAGCTCCACTATATAGCATGATGCCTACCCTGAATAAAGCCATGTCCAACCCAGAGATGTTTGACATGCTACACTTACACATCCTAATTTCAAATAAACACATACTTCATGGACATCCACCTTTCTAGTACAAGGATCATAACATGCCTGACATATCCCTGTCCCATACACTTTACATACTCCTGCCATACTATGCATCCTTGTCCAGCAAAGTTGCACATTGCCCCTCTTTGAGACATGGTGTGATGACCGCATGGAAAATATATCAGTAACCCTGTGGATCAGTTCTGTGTCACTGCTTGAAATGGCCACTGAAAGTTACCTGTCTGTTGGCTACAGCTAGGTAACCTTTCAGCCTTGGCTCAGAAATGGCCCAGAGCATATAGCCTACTAGATCATTATAACCATGCATGCTATAGTTGATATCCAACCCTGCAAATACCATGAAGCTGGCCATTGTCCCATGTGTTTCACATGTGCAGCACAGGTAATACATGACAGGATGCGAAACAGCTGTACAGTGCCATGTAGATGTATATGGCAACCCACATACATGTAAAACTTTCCGTGAGCAAATCGGCAGGGTCACAAGTCATGTCCCTTAAAGCTGTGTATGACTATATATGTGACATATACACAGCATTAAGGTCTATTGCATTAATGTGAACACATCCAGTCCAGGCATGTGCTGATAGGTAAAGACACCAGTACAGGCAAACAAACATGCCCACATCAAGACAACATCCACATGGAGTATGAGCAATGTCATCACATGACACACATATATATGGTGTTAACATCAAATCTCCAGTATGTGTCAAATGTGTGTGATTTAAACATGTCAGTGGTGTACTACGTGTAAAATGTGTGTGAGTTAAACATGTCAGTAGTGTTAGTGTCATGTAGATTTGCAAGGACATATTTGTAATCTTAATAAATGTGATACACATGTATGTTCAGCTGTACTTCTGTACTTCTCTGAGTTACTGTGTCCTGTCTCCATCATTATGTCTTCCAGGTATACCACGTGCAAGGCTGCCACCATACACCCGCTTGAAGGATGAGGTCCTCATTCCATACCTCCTCGAGAACCATGTAACACTCTTCAGCCATGTGCCACTGGATTCACAGCAGTGAGATGCCCATTGGGAGGAACTGTACAGGAGGGTAAATGATGTTGGCAGCCACAATCGCACCTATCAGCAGGTGCGCCGACACTGTACCGACATCATTAGATTGGCGAAACAGCATGCAAATGCAATCGCCAGGGAACAAGGTGCAAGAGGTGGGGACACTCACCCAACCCCCACTCACACATATCGAGGAGCTACTGGCTAACCTGGAGACACCTGCAGAACTCTATCCACAAGCTTTAGCTGGTATTGTTTAGGTGGGGGTCTCACAACCACTGAGCCTGAAATTGCCTGGAAGTCACTACTGCACATATAACACAACTATATTTCATATAGTTACATGTGTTACTGTGCAATATGTAATGTAACATCATATGCAAGGCATGTATGCACACATGCCACATACTATAGTTTGCAACTCTATGTATGCACAGATGTGCATACTCCATAGTATAGTCTATTCTACTGGCTTACGTGCTAACACGCACATTACACACTGTAGCTATCACGCAGGTGTGGATAATGATCTTACTGCTGTGAAACTCCTATTTAGGTACCTCTGGCATTTCACAGTGACAACAGCCTGTTGCAGGTGAGATTGTTATTATTTATCAGGCTTGATAATGCACAGATCATATTAATAGCATGCTATCTGCCATGTGGCCATTTAAGAAATGTACACATCATGTACGGTGGCCATGTGGTGGCCCTGTTCATATACACAGGTCAGACCTGCAATGCATCACAGTGGTTACCCATGTGGAATAATTGAAGACTATATAAAACACCTACACTAAACCTTACAAACTGTCATTGCCAGATGTGTGGACAGCTGTGAGTACAATTGTGGAGGTGTGGTTCACTGTAGGGACATGTACTACAGATCAGCATTACACATGTGGGGAATACAAACAGTACTATACAGAGAGCATATGTGTGCACACACTTTAAATGTTTTGGAGCTGGACTATGCCCAGCCTACAGGATTCATCCATGTGGATTATACCCTTGCTATGAATGTCACACAATGTCATGTGCTATCTGACATGTCCATGACATTTAGTGGGCTGAATGGAACACTGCTGAACTATCCTGCAAAACATGGTATCTCACATCCCAAATATACCACTCTGTCTGCATAACTCTGTCCTCAGTGGAGCATATGACATCTGTGGGTGTATGTCATATTGGACAACAATGACATGTGAAATAGATGCCCATCACAACCATTGGACAAAACATATTTACACATGGCCTTGGAGGATGGCCAGAGGCATGAAGCAACACAGACAGTAGAAGTGATGTACATGTGTTTACACCCTGTTGTACATTGGCTCAACATAATACAACTATGGCCCTTATGTAATGGTGATATTGCAGATGTGAAACACAAAACATCATACAGGCCTGTGCACAGCTTGTGTAGGCATGACAGCAAACCACCACATAACATGTCTTGAACATCTTGATTGTGTCACGACATGAAAGCATTCACCTATACAGTATCCAAATACAAACATGTGTTGCACAACATACACATACAACCACATCAGGCCACAGATACAGTACATTTACCTTGCTGGTGTTGAACATCACTGTCATGCTTGCTCCTCATGTATGTGAGCTACACAGATGGCATGTGGGACATGAAGTACTGCTAAGTTAGCCATGTCTGGGCATAGTTGCCAGGCATCAGCAATATGGTTGCAGATGTGCAGGGGTGTCATCTGAATACCCTTCAGTGACCTGTGTCACAGATAATACATTTGGGTTTAGTGTGTATACACCTCAGTGATATGGGTCACTTTCCACATTTATAAACGTAGTGTATCTGAACGCAGTCATGGCTATGATCTGTGTCTCTATCTCGCACTGTATAGCAATAGTGAAGCCACATGATGCCCTGCAATGGCTATGCACATCGGCTCAATGTGCAGTATGTCACTGTATATCTGTAGGGTGGACTGACAACATTGCGTCAGCTGAAGGTCTATGTTAGTATAACACGTCCCTGCTTTGGGACACCATTACCTCACTGTATATTTGAAAGGACACCATTGTGTTAAGCATGTATGCATGTCATTCAACACGTCAGCAGAAGACATGTCATTCTACATGTGATTGGCAAGGTCATATGCCACACATCAGGCTGGTGTACTGTTAAACTGTGCTGGTCTGTGGCACCATTGCAAAGTAGGGACAGCCATGTCAAACATGCGTGTACAGCCACATGCACATTGTCTGTAGACTCAGTTCAGGGGTAAGCAGAATAAAGTTGAACAGGCATGCACTGCTTTGGGAGAGATATGCATGCAAGGGCTCAGGCAAACATAGTTTTCACTCAACATACATTTCTGCTCATGTCCTCTTCACACATAGGGAAAGTGGCCAACACAAAGCATCAGTGGCAGATATACAAAGGTCAGTGATGGTCTGTTAACATGTGGGTTATGTTGCACAAAACATGGTAGTGCAGTGCAATGGTGCATAGTGCATGCATTGTGGTGCAGGTTTGGGGCATAACCTACTAATAAAAATGGTGCAACACAGGGATGTATGATAACTACTACTATAATTGTGTAATATGCATGCCTTCTGCTATAACACATGCATACTGTTGTGTGCAACTCGGGGATGTATGATAACTACCACTAAAATTGTCTAAGTTGAATGCCTTCTGCCATATCACATGCATGTTGCATGCTATTGCGTACCATAGCATGTGTCTGTCTGTGTGTCTCTGTCTGTGTCTGTGCTGTATAACTTGTAATGTACGGTTCTTGTCTGCCCCTCACAGGTGTTTATGTAGGTGCGTTTCCCTCTTGCAGTCCACCTGATGTTAGTGTCCCCACAGACTCTAGCAGTGGTGATGCTGAAAGTATGATTGAGGCACAGGCAAGGTTGTCAGGGGCTGAATCTGTGCCATTGGTTGCCATTCCACCTGCATCCCTCTCATCCTCTCACACAGTTCTCATGTCTACACATACCCAATCACTAGTGGCCATAGAGGAAGGACAGTTGGCGGGTGATAGCATGGAACAGGAAAGTGTGGAGACCATGGAAGGTGTGCCTGCACAACATGATCCTAGCCAACTGACTGGTGATGTCCCACAAAAGCATGTGCCCAGTGCTGCTCGTAGGAGGACCTCTGGCCAACATGCCCCTACAAGACAAAGCACATTAGCTGGTGTCATCCGATGCATGTTTCAGGCTGTAATGGAGCCACAGGTATGTGCTGAATGGCACAAAAGAGAAGGTCTGAGGCTTCAGAGGGCTGCTGTCCATTCTTAACTGACAACATCCAGGCAAATGCTCACCATCATCCTGGAGATGTTTTGGATAGACGATTGGGTGACATGGTGGGAGTCCTTGACCATGGCATGTCAATCCTCTTGCACGGAATGTCTGTGCTGGAACATCTGGTGGGAGTGAGGCATTGGGCACGTGGATGTAGGCAAGCTACATCACCTGTTGAAGGTCTACGTGAACATGCTACTTCACATTCCCGCTCCCATAGTGGCGGTAGCAGCAGCAGTGCAGCTGGTGCTGTGCTGTCCACACCAGGACACAGCAGGCCACATGCACGTGTTCCTGGATGGTCCCAACAGGGACATGGTCCCAGTGGACATGTTTCATCAGACAGTACCAAATCTAGACCTCTGCTGGTAGTGCCCGTGCAACCCCTTGCAGGTGCAGGTCACGTGGCCGTGCCCAGACACCGTAAACTGTGAAACCTGCCAGGTACCGTCTGCAGCTGTCAATAATACCCTGTGTAAGCCAGCTACATGCCAGACCTGTGTGTATACATACACGCACACACCAGAAACAAATGTAGGGCACCTCAACACACACACACATAACATCCCCACATGCCCAATGAGATCAAAGGCCCTAACCAACACACATGATGTCATGCAGTGGTGCAGCCTATCCCTCTGGCAAACATTATCACCCTGTGCATATGATGATGCCTGTGCCACATCCCTGTCATCCCCATCATCGCTGCAGGGACATGCTCATATTATCTGCTGCACAGGGTGAACATACTAGGAAGACAACTGTAGATTACAATTGTTGAGTAGTATTGACAGGCAGCAGACATGCCATGTACTATAGTTTTAGAATGCATTTTGTACTTTTGACAGTATGTATCATGCATAATAACAGTAACTGCATGTTGAGCTCTATGTTCTGTCTTCCTCTTTCAGGTGTAATTGCATGTGATGGGGGATGGCAGTGTTTGCGGTTAATGTCCCATATGTAAATGTAGACTACTCACAGGTCTGTACGACAATACCTGCCTTCAGATTGTAGCTTCCACATCACAGTTATAATCTCCCAAGTTTCAAACATGTTTACTGATCTAATGATCCAAGAGCATGATAGCTGTGGCCAGAGCCATCACATCCATAGTGGATGACATCACAGGTATAGTTACCTGGAGCGGGGAGGAGGCAAAAGAGTGGTTTAGCAGATGACAAGGGTAAAGGCCAGTGGAAAAAGAGGCTTTTCATTGAGAAGCAGTAATACCGTCTCTTATGACAGGATGTATACACATACTCAAGGATTCACAGACACAGTAACACACACACATGGATTCATAGACACAGTAACACACACTCTGACACACACACACAGTTGCCAGTGTTGGGATGAGAACCCCTGCCTATGTACAAACCATTATAATACTACACAATTACAAGATGCACCACAGAGATTACACATGTACAGGTAGGCAGAATGGCCTAAGATAAAGGACATCAGTAGGGATACTATATTGCTGTGAGTGTATGAGGGGAGGGGGGTTCATCAGTAGGCTATGTAACACCAAGCCTCACCCCAAGGTGGACATGTTTACATGCAGTTAGAATGCCATTCTAAGATTGAAGACATCAACAGGGATACTAGATTTCATTGAGTGTATGGGGGGAGGGGGTCTTATCATTTTACTATGGTAAAATACAGCCTAACTCCAGGGACTGGACAGCCATAAATAAACACAAAGGCGCGCACACACACACACACACACACACACACACACACACACACACACATACACTGTGGCATTCACAAAGATATACACCTATGTCACACACATACAGACACTGACATGTGTGAGATTCAAACACCTACCTATGTCTTGCTTTCTACACTTCACTCTGTACAGATGTCTATAACAGTGTACAGGTGAGTGAAAAACTTTTGGGATGTATTCCCCACCATACGTGACATATATGGACATAGACACACACACACACACACACACACACACACACACACACACACACACACACACACACACACACACACACACACACAATCACATGTGCCAGTACTGTGAATCAAACATCTGCCTATCTCATGATAGGTATTACCAAGTAACAGCACTATCGTATGTGCTACAAAGCATACCGACTCTTTCCTTTGCCAACTGTGCTGATATATGCACAATATATGCACAGGGGTGGTGTTACTGTTCCAGGTGACATGAGGTTTGCCTTCAGTGCCACCCTTACTGCATTCTACATTGTGTGTCTTCCCCTTCAATTAACAAAACCATAGCTTAGCAGTTACACAGGGTATTGTAGGAATGGTTGTAACACACCTGTGAGCTGTCCTCAGTAATCATTCATCTGCAAAGTAGCCCCACCACTTAGTAGTTATGTCCAAATATCTGTCCATACCTAAAGTACAGCTTACTGTACTTTGAGCATATCACCATATACAGTTGGCAATGTTTAGGCTGCATTGCAACTGCATGATGTACTAAGACAACAGTCACCTTCAAACATCAGACACTGCACATGCATGGAATCTAAACACACACCAATACATGTACACATATGCAGTCTCCATCAGTAAGTGGACTAACAGGTCATGAGGATACATTCCACACCTTCCCCACACCATGTGTGAAACCTAGCTGGGCATTACACCATAATGAATGTTGTATTCATGTACTGGTAGGACACACAACCACCTTCACTGAAAAGCTAAGTGTACATTTATGCCAACAGCACATATCAGCAAGACACACACACACAGCAATATTCCATATCATGATCCCAAAAAATGTTAGTTGACAGTTCCACTGTAAAGCCAGGGCACTGTAATAGTCAACAGTGAGCACATCATATTTGCCACACACCTCATGATTACTGGAAGAGTGCCAGGAATGTGCTCTGTTTGAGCTAGGCATTGCACTTATTCAAGCATGTGCAAAGTCTGTGGCTTGTAAACATCTCACCCCAGCATGTTGTGGCTATTGTGGTAATAACATTAATGTTGAGACATCTCACAGCATGCATAGCTTACAATTGTTGACATGGGGTATACGTAGGAGCTGTGGGTCACACATGGCTGTACATGCCATGGACATATCACCTGTAACAACTCAGGAACATACAGAGCATAGCTCAGTGGAGAATATGACATCTATGGGTGTATGTCATATTGGACAACAATGACATGTGAAATAGATGCCCATCACAACCATTGGACAAAACATATTTACACATGGCCTTGGAGGATGGCCAGAGACATGAAGCAACACACACAGTAGAAGTGATGTACATGTGTGTACACCCTGTTGTACATTGGCTCGACATAATACAACTATGGCCCTTATGTAATGGTGATATTGCAGATGTGAAACACTAAACATCATACAGGCCTGTGCACAGCTTGTGTAGGCATGACATCAAACCACCACATAGCATGTCTTGAACATCTTGAGTGTGTCACGACATGAAAGCATTCACCTATACAGTATCCAAATACAAACATGTGTTGCACAACATACACATACAACCACATCAGGACACAGATACAGTACATTTACCTTGCTGGTGTTGGACATCACTGTCATGCTTGCTCCTCATGTGTGTGAGCTACACAGATGGCATGTGGGACATGAAGTACTGCTAAGTTAGCCATGTCTGGGCATAGTTGCCAGGCATCAGCAATATGGTTGCAGATGTGCAGGGGTGTCATCTGTATACCCTTCAGTGACCTGTGTCACAGATAATACATTTGGGTTTAGTGTGTATACACCTCAGTGATATAGGTCACTTTCCACATTATATACGTATTGTATCTGAACACAGTCATGGCTATGATCTGTGTCTGTATCTCGCACTGTATAGCAATAGTGAAGCCACATGATGCCCTGCAATGGCTATGCACATCGGCTCAATGTGCAGTATGTCACTGTATATCTGTAGGGCGGACTGACAACATTGCGTCAGCTGAAGGTCCATGTTAGTATAACACGTCCCTGCATTGGGACACCATTACCTCACTGTATATTTGAAAGGACACCATTGTGTTAAGCATGTATGCATGTCATTCAGCATGTCAGCAGAAGGCTTGTCATTCTACATGTGATTGGCAAGGTCATATGCCACACATCAGGCTGGTGCACTGTTAACCTGTGCTGGTCTGTGGCACCATTGCAAAGTAGGGACAGCCATGTCAAACATGTGTGTACAGCCACATGCACATTGTCTGTAGACTCAGCTCAGGGGTAAGCAGAATAAAGTTGAACAGGCATGCACTGCTTTGGGAGAGATATGCATGCTAGGGCTCAGGCAAACATAGTTTTCACTCAACATACCTTTCTGCTCATGTTCTCTTCACACATAGGGGAAGTGGCCAACACAAAGCATCAGTGGCAGATATACTCCAAAGGTCAGTGATGGTCTGTTAACATGTGGGCTATGTTGCACAAAACATGGGAGTGCAGTGCAATGGTTCATAGTGCATGCATTGCGGTGCAGGTTTGGGGCATAACCTACTAATAAAAATGGTGCAACACAGGGATGTATGATAACTACTACTATGATTGTGTAAGATGCATGCCTTCTGCTATAACACATGCATACTGTTGTGTGCAACTCGGGGATGTATGATAACTACCACTATAATTGTCTAAGTTGAATGCCTTCTGCCATATCACATGCATGTTGCATGCCGTTGGGTACCATAGCATGTGTCTGTCTGTGTGTCTGTCTGTGTCTGTGCTGTATAACTTGTAATGTACGGTTCTTGTCTGCCCCTCACTGGTGTTTATGTAGGTGCGTTTCCCTCTTGCAGTCCACCTGATGTTAGTGTCCCCACAGACTCTAGCAGTGGTGATAATATAAGTATGATTGAGGCACAGGCAAGGTTGTCAGGGGCTGAATCTGTGCCATTGGTTGCCATTCCACCTGCAACCCTCTCATCCCCGCACACAGTTCTCATGTCTACACATACCCAATCACTAGTGGCCATAGAGGAAGGACAGTTGGCGGGTGATAGCATGGAACAGGAAAGTGTGGAGACCATGGAAGGTGTGCCTGCACACCATGATCCTAGCCAACTGACTGGTGATGTCCCACAAAAGCATGTGCCCAGTGCTGCTCGTAAAAGGACCTCTTGTCAACATGCCCCTACAAGACAAAGCACATCAGCTGGTGGCACCAGATGCATGTTTCAGGCTGTAATGGAGCCACAGGTATGTGCTGAATGGCACAACAGAGAAGGTCTGAGGCTTCAGAGGGCTGCTGTCCATTCTTTAACTGACAACATCCAGGCAATTGCAAATGCTCACCATCATCCTGGAGATGTTTTGGATAGATGATTGGGTGACATGGTGGGAGTCCTTGACCGTGGCATGTCAATCCTCGAGCACGGAATGTCTGTGCTGGAACATCTGGTGGGAGTGAGACATTGGGCACGTGGATGTAGGCCAGCTACATCACCTGTTGAAGGTCTACGTGAACATGCTACTTCACATTCCCGCTCCCATAGTGGTGGTAGCAGCAGCAGTGCAGCTGGTGCTGTGCTGTCCACACCAGGACACAGCAGGCCCCATGCACGTGGTCCTGGATGGTCCCAACAGCGACATTGTTCCAGTGGACATGTTTCATCAGACAGTACCAAATCTGGACCTCTGCTGGTAGTGCCCATGCAACCCCTTGCAGGTGCAGGTCATGTGGCCGTGCCCAGACACCGTGAAATGTGAAACCTGCCAGGTACAGTCTGCAGCTGTCAATAATACCCCTGTGTAAGCCAGCCACATGCCAGACCTGTGTGTATACATACAGGCACACACCAGAAACAAATGTAGGGCACCTCAACACACACACGCATAACATCCCCACATGCCCAATGAGATCAAAGGCCCTAAACAACACACATGATGTCATCCAGTGGTGCAGCCTAGGCCTCTGGCAAAAATGATCACCCTGTGCATATGATGATGCCTGTGCCACATCCCTGTCATCCACATCATCCGTGCAGGGACATGCTCATATTATCTGCTGCACAGGGTGAACATACTAGGAAGACAACTGTAGATTACAATTGTTGAGTAGTGTTGACAGGCAGCAGACATGCTCATGTACTACAGTTTTAGAATGCATTTTGTACTTTTGACAGTATGTATCATACATAATAACAGTAACTGCATGTTGATCTCAATGTTCTGCCTTCCTCTTTCAGGTGTAATTGCATGTGCCAGGGGATGTCAGTGTTTGCGGTTAATGTTCCACATGTAAATGTAGACTACTCACAGGTCTGTACGACAATACCTGCCTGCACTTTGTAGATTCCACATCACAGTTATAATCTCCCAAGTTTCAAACATGTTTACTGATCTAATGATCCAACAGCATGATAGCTGTGGCCAGAGCCATCACATCCATAGTGGGTGACATCACAGGTATAGTTAGCTGGAGCGGGGTGGAGGTAAAAGAGTGATATAGCAGATGACAAGGGTAAAGACCAGTGGAAAAAGAGGCTTTTCACTGAGAAGCAGTAATACCATCTCTCATGACAGGATGTATGCACATACTCAAGGATTCACAGACAAAGTAACACATACACATGGATTCATAGACACAGTAACACACTCTCTGACACACACACACACACAGTTGCCAGTGTTGGGATGAGAACCCCTGCCTATGTACAAATCATTATAATACTACACAATTACAAGATGCGCCACAGAGATTACACATGTACAGGTAGTCAGAATGGCCTAATATCAAGGACATCAGTAGGGATACTATATTGTGGTGAATGTATGAGGGTAGGGTGGTTCATCAGTAGGCTATGTAACACCAAGCCTCACCCCAGGGCGGGCATGTTTAGAGGCAGTTAGAATGCCATTCTAAGATTGAAGACATCAACAGGGACACTAGATTGCATTGAGTGTATGGGGGGAGGGGGTCTTATCATTTTACTATGGTAAAATACAGCCTCACTCCAGGGACTGGACAGGCATACATAAACACAAATACACACACACACACACACACACACACACACACACACACACACACACACAGACATACACTGTGGCATTCACAAAGATATACACCTATGTCACACACATACAGACATTTGACATGTGTGAGATTCAAACACCTACCTATGTCTTGCTTTCTACACTTCACTCTGTACAGATGTCTATAACAGTGTACAGGAGAGTGAAAAACATTTGGGATGTATTCCCCACCATACGTGACATATATGGACATACACACACACACACACACACACACACACACACACACACACACACATGGGCCAGTACTGTGAATCAAACATCTGCCTATCTCATGGTAGGTATTACAGAGTAACAGCACTATCGTATGTGCTACAAAGCATACTGACTCTTTCCTTTGCCAACTGTGCTGATATATGCACAATATATGCATAGGGGTGGTGTTACTGTTCCAGATGTCATGAGGTTTGCCTTCAGTGCCACCCTTACTGCATTCTACATTGTGTGTCTTCCCCTTCAATTAACAAAACCATAGCTTAGCAGTTACACAGGGTATTGTAGGAATGGTTGTAACACACCTGTGAGCTGTCCTCAGTAATCATTCATCTGCAAAGTAGCCCCGCCACTTAGTAGTTATGTCCAAATATCTGTCCATATCTAAAGTACAGCGTACTGTACTTTAAGCATATCACCATATACAGTTGGCAATGTTTAGGCTGCATTGCAACTGCATGATGTACTAAGACAACAGTCACATTCAAACATCAGACACTGCACACGCATGGAATCTAAACACACATCAATACATGTACACATATGCAGTCTCCATCAGTAAGTGGTCTAACAGGTCATGAGGATACATTCCACACCTTCCCCACACCATGTGTGAAACCTAGCTGGGCATTACACCATAATGAATGTTGTATTCATGTACTGGTAGGACACACAACCACCTTCACTGAGAAGGTAAGTGTACATTTATGCCAACAGCACATATCAGCAAGACACACACACAGCAATATTCCATGTCATGATCCCAAAAAATGTTAGTTGACAGTTCCACTGTAAAGCCAGGGCACTGTAATAGTCAACAGTGAGCACATCATATTTGCCACACACCTCATGATTACTGGAAGAGTGCCAGGAATGTGCTCTGTTTGAGCTAGGCATTACACTTATTCAAGCATGTGCGAAGTCTGTGGCTTGTAAACATCTCACCCCAGCATGTTGTGGCTATTGTGGTAATAACATTAATGTCGAGACAGCACACAGTATACATAGCTTACAATTGTTGACATGGGGTATACGTAGGAGCTGTGGGTCACACATGGCTGTACATGTCATGGACATATCACCTGTAACTACTCAGGAACATACAGAGCATAGCTGTATTTCCCTGAATCTGTCAATACAGGCCATGTGTGTAGGTTGTATGATCCTGTTATTTGGGTATGTTTGTAGGCATTGCATTTGTTGGACATGTCTAATGATATACATGCCACATGGGTTGTTGTATGATATGATAGGTGTCATGGGTGACCAGTAGAGAGGGAATATTACCTCTGTCAACATAGATATCAAACCTTATGTACTGTTAGCATTCAGCCGCCATGGACCTATCTTCCATTTGCGTGTGTTTAATGAATGTAACCACCTGTATGTACAAAGGACAACAACAGCTATGGTATTTTCATTTGTGTTGTATGGGTGTGGGATGTACATATCCAGAGCAGGTACATCTAGGTCATATCCAACCATGAGGGTGTTGTTTATTGGTGTACAGCAACAGTCAACTGTGTTAATGCTGACAACATCTGAGGGACCCTGGTATGTGTACAACTGACCTCGTTACAAACAGTGGTATTATTGCATAACACATTATGCAACTTTGTCAGTACAGGGGTACTTTGCACAGTTGATTTAGGGCTAGGTACAGTCCACCAGTCGAAGGTTATTTGGTGTTCTACCATACTATTTCATACCACATTTATGGTTGTGTGTTGGTAGTCTGAGGACATGGTGGCGGATGTATATGAGGATACAACCTAGAATGCAGTTATTGCCACTGTCACCTGTACCCGACTCATCTGTGATGAATTATGTTGGAGTAGTGGTGTTTATGTGTGCGTAGCCTTTATGAATATGTGGACACCACTACATGGAGTGGTCCATACCAGTGTTATGGCCCACATGTGTGGATCTGAGTTATATGGTGGGAATACTATTGTGCACTACAGAGCCTTCAGCCAGGTGTTGCTCACTGCACAGATGTCAGAATTCCCCATTGTAGGTTCTACATTGAGCAAATGGATTATGAAAGCCACACATCTAGCACTGGTTAGCATAAGTATCCAATGCAATTGTCTTGTAGGTGTCAGGGTGTTACTTCTGTGTTTAGGACCTTTGCTTTGGAATGCCACGATATGAGTAAATGCGACCTAGGTATTATCCACATTCCCTTGAATCATGGATGCATGTGATCTGTGACAAATGCTTGTCTTCTTTCAGTCATGACATCCCGGAATGACAGACAGTGGACAATATCATAATTACAGCAGGACATTGGCTCATTGTTTTTGTCAAACAGTTGCCACTCGTACCATGCCGTCATTGCGAGTGGCAGTATTGTGCTTGGTATCAAATGCTACATCTAAGGTGACGGACAGCAGCAGACGTTGTGTAGATGACCAATGTCAGATATACTTAGTTGAGCGGTCCTGCTAATAATGACAACTACTAACACAGCCGGGTGAGGTCATCTTGACACCTGCACCTCAGTACCATTAGACAATGGGGCTCACATATTATGCTTGCACAAGCCACTGTTCCAAGTATAATGCCACTGTCCGCAACCTGGCATCAATGTATGCCTTTCAGGGCATAATGTGTGTGGCACATGCTGTAGTTAGCATCCACATGTGTGTCCCAGTTAACCTATTGTCTGTCACTTGCACACATTCATGATTGTGTATACTTCACATATATATGGCAGTACTTCATGTACATGTATTCATGTGTATCACACAGCACAGATGCAGATATATCATTTATGGGTCACATACAGGTATCTGGTAGTAAACTTGTAT
The DNA here is from genome assembly GCF_019279795.1 of Protopterus annectens. Classification (NCBI taxonomy): domain Eukaryota; kingdom Metazoa; phylum Chordata; order Ceratodontiformes; family Protopteridae; genus Protopterus; species Protopterus annectens. The sequence goes on from NC_056739.1 coordinate 1,879,229,555, forward strand.
TATATGCATATATACTGACAGTTATGATGTACATAGCTGTAAACCTGTGTGTTTACAATAGGAGTCCATTACAACATGTTCTGCACATCTAAGTGTACGAGCATGCACACTGTGGCCTTCTGTGGTTAGAATCGGAGTGCATCCCAAACAGCCCTGTGCTACTAAGTGTATTAGTGTATCCACTGCCACCTTGTGCAATTTCAGTCAGTGCATCCAAACAAGCCCTTTGTTTCTAAGTGTATGAACATGGCCAGTATAACCTTGTGCAGTTGTAGTCATAGTGCATCCAAACGGCCCTGTGCTACCAAGTGTATGAGCATGCCCACTGTGACCTTGTGTAATTGGAGTCAATGCATCCAAACAAGTCCTGTGATTCTATGTGTATGAGCATGACCCCTGTAACCCTGTATAGTGATAGTAGTGGTCCATTCCACAGATGGACATACTCCAGTTCAGGGCTTGTTGTGCTACAACTATACCTCTCAGGCCTACCTATGTCTTACCTGCAGATGATGTGTCTTGTTTGTGCATACAGGTGGACACCTACTTTAAACACACTGGTTTACAGCTATGTACATCTTAACTGTCAGTATCTCTGTTGATGTCCTCAATCTTAGAAGGACATTCTGACTGCCTTTAAATGTGTAATCTCAGTGTCATTGTTCGTAACTGTGTAGTACTGTAATAGTGATCTGTAGATAGACAGGAGTTCTGATCCCCCCACTGGCAACTGTGTGTGTGTGTGTGTGTGTGTGTGTGTGTGTGTGTGTGTGTGTGTGTGTGTGTGTGTGTGTGTGTGTGTGTGTGTGCGCGTGTGTGTCTGCAAATGGTTGTGTGTGTGTGTGTGTTTGTGTCTGCATCCTGTCATGCCAGTGGGTTTTACTGCTTACCAAAGAGAAACCACCTTTTGCACTAGCCTTTATCCTTGTCATCTGCTAAACCACCCTCCCCCCCTCCCCACTGCAAGGAATCAGTCCTGTAATGTCACCCAGCTCAGAAGCAGAATCAGAGTAAGTGTAATTGTATGAGTTCTGTGACACATACCCCAACTGCATACCACTCTACTAGTTACCTTTACATAGGCAAGACTTGTAAGCACAATACTAGCAAGTGTGTGAGTTTGTGTGTGTGTGACTACCCTGTAGCCAGGCATACACATGTGTTATGTCTTTTAACATGCTGCACACCATGGTAGTCATCTGTAGTGAGTGGAGTCTACAAATTATGACATAGTTAGGGATAGAAAAGGATAGACAGTCAAGAACCACTACTGTTGGGTATGTTATTTTCCTGTGCCACTGTCGAGCAGTGACACAGATGTGGTCCCCGGGGTGTATTTCCATACCCATCATTCCCCCACCCAAACCACAGAGTCACTGGGGTATATTTCCTTAACCATCATTCCCCACCCCAAACTCCACATACACAACAACCATCCCTTCTCTGGTGAACTGATTAAGATTTAAATGTTATAACACAAGAGTTGCCTCTGTTTTGTGTACACGTCAATTCCTTTGGAACTCTTCTGTGTCACAAAGGGTGTTCAGACATGTTTATATATACTACAATAGCTGTGTATGTATATATATATATATATATATATATATATATATATATATATATATATATATATATATATATCTACGGGACGTGTACACACACACATATAAGTGCATATATGTATTTAGTATTTTCGTTATAACAGTTGTACATATGTAGACTTGTCTATGTTGTTTCACAGAGTACAGTACATTGAAAGGTACTGTACATATGTACACAAAGTGAATGTCCCATTTGTTTTCAGTACTGTGGAATACCTGTATTTAAATGTGTATTATAAAACCCATAAAAAAATGTATGCAACCCAGATGGCTAATTGGTAAGTCTAGTAATATTGATGTGCATGGTCCAGGGTTCAAGACCTGCAAGGGTTGTTGATAATGTCATTTAGGACTTAAAAAGACACTTTTAAGCAGTTGTAAGTGGGTGTAAATGTGTTTTCGCGACAGTAAGCAATGGGTACACACAGGTAAAAGGCATGTACAACTCACAGTACACTTGAAATGCCCTTCTTTGGCAAGGGTGCTGATGTCACCCACCTAGAAATACACCTCTGGGACTGCTGTAACCCAGTAATCTATGTAATGTGTCCTGTAACTGTGTAATGCTGTAGTATGATAAACTAGTTTGGTAGGTGTTCTAATCCCAGACTTGCCAACTGTGTGTGTCTGTCTGCCTAAGAAGGGAACAATGTTTTTTAGAGTATGCACACTCCTTAAAATTCACATACTCAACTTTGGCAAGGGTGCTGATGTCACCCACCTAGAAATACACCTTTGGGACTGCTATAACCCAGTAATTTATGTAGCGCATCCTGTAACTGCATAATCCTGTAGTGTGATAAACTAGTTTGGTAGGTGTTCTAATCCCAGACTTGCCAACAATGTGCGGGTCTGTCTACCTGAGAAGAGGGCAATGGTTTTTAGAGTATGCACACTATATTCACATACTCAACTTTGGCAAGAGTGCTGATGTCACCCACCTAGAAATACATTTCTGGGACTGCTGTAACCCAGTAATTTCTATAGAGTGTCCTGTAACTGCGTAATGCTGTAGTGTGATTAACTAGTTTGATTGGTGTTCTAATCCCAAATTTACCAACTGTGTGTGTCTGTGTAAGACGACAATGCTTTTTAGACTATGCACACTCTTACAATTCACATACTCAACTTTTACAAGGGTGCTGATGTCACCCACCTAGAAATACACCTCTGGGACTGCTGTAACCCAGTAATCTCAGTAGCGCGTCGGGTAACTGCATACTGCCAGAGTGTGATTTAGAACTGTGGTAGGGTTCCATCCACAACCATGGCAGTTATGTATGTTTTCTGTGGGTTTCAATGTCTGTGTAGGGTGCAATGCATTATAGCCTACTCACTCGCAGGACATTTACAATGCCCATACGTTGGTGACCCTGCTGATGTCATTCCTTGTTAAATACACCTCTGGGGAATGAGTTCCCTAGTAATCCTCATGGTGTGTCCTATAACATCTCCATGCAGTAGTGTGATATAGATCTTGGTCATGGGTTCTATACCCATATATATGTGTTGTGTGTGTCTCACTGTTTGTTTTGTAAGTAATGCATTTTGGGCTACTCACTTGCAGGAACTTGAAATGCCCTACTTTGGTATACCTGCTGATGTCATTCCTTGTGAAATACACCTTTGGGGATGAGGTAGTGTAGTCATCTCTGTAGTGCTGTAGTATAATAATAAACTAGTTAGGTAGTAGTTCTATTCCAAGACATGGCAGGTGTGTGTGTCTGACAGTCACAGCCTGTGTGGAGGTGGCTATTAGTGTCTAACCACTGGACATGTTGAGGAGTTTTTTTTAGTTTTCCTATAAAGTGGCCATATTATATGTCACAATGTCCACCTCACGGGGATTACAGATTTCAATCAGCCAAGAGATTGTGTTGGCAAGCCATACCCCTACATCTGGTAAAAGGCCTGGTGAACAAAGTAAGCAACCCTTCTATTACCCAGAATATGGTCTGAACCCATGTGTCATACACAAACCCACTTGCCTAGAAAATCCTACTATGTTCCTAGTACCCTGCACATTGTTGACAGATAGTAGGCATTGTGTGAATGCAGTGGGCTGCAGAGGACATGGCATCCTGTCCATCAGTACAATAGGCACATGATTGTGGACAATGCACCTTCACTATGTTCCCCACTGGACGCCTGCAACATATGTGGTGCCATCAAATGTGATCCACAAAAGACATATAATGCCTTACACACATGCCCTGTATGGACAGATGCCACTGACACCAGGGACTACCTGTATCATTCTATCAATCCAGGTGCAGGGTCAACCTGCTGTGTATTAGCAGGTCCTGCCACACCAGGCCAGGATTGGCGCATCTGATGATAACAGTCTGTGTACACAACATGTGCCAGGCAAACCAGGTACACTTAAACATGTCACTGTACATTAATTTTGGACGTGCACATCCCAAGCAATGTCCATGTCAAGGACTATTAAACACAGACATGGCATACTTTGCAAAGCAATGGCTGCACACAATGGTAACCAGGATGACAGGACAGTTCATACAATACCCATCTGTGTGGGACATTGCAGACACTACACCCCTGAACCACACAGCAGACCATTGTCAGGTGGCCTGATGCCAAGGATTACCCCTCACTCAGCCTTGTACAGCCATCTTGCACGGCCAACCACTACACACCAATGAAGTAATGCACACATGCATGTCAGTACTGGTACCTTGTGTCTGAATGTATGGTATGATGTTCCCAACCACAGTCACACCCAGTATAACTCCCATTGGCATAATGACTTATGCCAGACACATTCACATGCCCTAGCCCATAGAACCTCAGGATAACCCCTGTAGTGCATGTAATACCTGTGCATTACTATAGTGTGGCAAACTATGTAGGTAGGAAGTGTATTTTTGAGCCTGCCAAAGTGTGCCAATGTGTCTGAGTCCCTTAGAGAGTGCGGTTGTGTTGACAATGACATCTATTCATGTGGACAGCCATCTGTGCTACACCTAATGTATGTCTACTATATCTCTGTTGCAGATGTCGCTCACCAGCAAATTATATGTTCTTAGAGCACACCAACATGTCAACTATGTGGCACATGGAGTAACTGCATGCATTTGTAATTGTAATGTCTAGTCAGTCAGGGGTTTGAACCCCTCTACCAGTAGGTGTGTGACAAATGATGCTTATGTTTTAGTCTCCCATCCCTTCTCTGATGTACTCTGCCTCTGTCTGTCCCTCACACACACTCTGGTGGATGTGGAGATGTACACCTGCTCAGCAGCAGCTTGCATTTTGTAAGTGATGGTCATGATCAGGTGATGGCCTCTGCACCTATTGCAGTCCTCCTCTAGCTGATTGCATATGGAACAGCTGTGGTGACATTCCCATAGCCAATTGCATGGAAACACAGTACAATATCTAGGAATATCATGTTGGTGTTTGCCCATGACAGTCGCTATGAGTAGAACCTGGATCTGATGTTTGGTAAACAGCATCACAGATGGAATCCTGATATACCTCAAATGACATACACAGTGAAAAATAGCCTAAAGACAGGAGGTTGATGTGCCAGACATGACTACAGCATGTAAGTGTAGCTATGCTTCATTCAGACTACTGCCAGTTTAACAGGTTGTGTGTGGTAATGGCTAGTCTGCATGTTTTAATAATTGACAAGACAGTGCTCTGTTTGTGAGGAAACCCCAATCTCTAGGGTCATATGTGGACTGGTCAGTGTGTGGAACCATTTGTTTCTTGTGTTAATCACAGAACACACATCTGTGAACTGCAGAAGCATAGTGTGAGGATTGCAGTCAGTACATGGTAACAGTGATGAAAGTTACTGCCATCGCATCCCTGATTGGACATATGTCACATGAAACAGTGGTATGACAGTCACTGTCTGAGGTTATCACAGTGACATGCCAATACTGGGCCACTGTTCCTAGCTGCAGTCACAAGTCATCTACACTTTGGACAGATGTCATGCAGTATATATGCATGCGTTGTGCTCCCTCTGCAAATGTATATCATTTGTTGTGTTGGGTTGATGGTAATATCTATGCATGCTGTTATAAGTAATCCTGAATGCTGTTGACTATTACTAAGCCTTATCTGAGTTAAAACTGCAACACTATAGGCTGTATGGAATTGGGAGGTCCCGGCAGAACCACCAGTCCTACTTCAGCTGGCCATGGCACCGGGCCCCAGCATGTCTGGGGCCCAGCCTTGGACCTCCACCTCTGTTGGCACTGCACCACCTTCTGGTGGAACTGCCACTGAGGATGGGGCTTGACCCCCCTGGAAGCAGGTCAGGACAGGAACTTGTCAGCCATCGTACAGTCCAGGCCATGGTGTGTAGGGGCCTCAATAAGGGGTTTAGAGGCCAGCTACACCAGCTCAAGGGCAGAGTGCCATATTTAGTGGGTGAGCCTGCCCCTCCTAGACACCCCCCAGCACAGCCACCTTTGCGGCTGTGAAGGTGCAGTGGTGGCTGCCCATGGGTGGGGACCTCCATCCCACTATTTCCATTTGGGGGCTCATGGGCTTGTGACTGGCAAACACCCCTCCCCATCTAAGGTGTATCCCCCCACATGTGTCATATACCACCCGTGTATGCTGTCTTGTCTTTCATCCTACCCAACCTATCCTCTATAAACATATCTACTCTGCTTTCATAACATGCCACTCTCACCTTCCGAAAACAGAAACAAAAGGCCAATCTCTTCCCAGAACTACTTTTGCCCCTTACATAGCTGTCCATTTCACACGCGTGTCCACTGGACACATGTAACCTTTTTAATTTGTATCACAACATACTACTGTTGTCCTCACCCCTCTCTCAGGCACACAATCCTGGTATGCACATGACTCCTAAATGTTCCAGGTACATGTGATGCATACAACCCCATTGTACACAAGACACTACCAGTCCCTCTATGGTTACCCGATTTAACTTTTTAATGATGATGATGTGGCACACAGCACCTTGCAAGAGTACTGTTCTCACATAATGATTGGACAGGAACTGTTTTGTTAATGTGCATGAAATGCTCAAAGTAATGTATTTGGGCAATATTCAAATGTTTGCGTGTATTAATGACACATGTCTGTCTGAGGGAGTCTTGATATTGCATAGGACAACACCACTACATAATACAGGAGTTCCTGGTGTTTCCCTTTTCATTCATTTTACTGCTTTGCTGTCACATGGTATGTTCTTGATATATCTATATATATATCTATATCTATGTATATATATATATATATATATATATATATATATATATATATATATATATATATATATATATATATATCTGGATATAAACACACACACCCATACATCTACATAATGGAATACATTTCCTATACTGCAAAATGACTGTGCCAGATGCTATGTTTGTGATAACATATGATGTTTGTATATTTGCCATGGCTTAGTGGTAAATCACATTAGGTATGGTGTGCAGGGTCCTGGTTTCAAGCCATGCAGAGGCCATTTATTAAGGCACTTTTAAGCAATTGTGAGCGGGTGTCAGCAGGTTTGTGCGATGGTAAGCAGTGTTTACTTTTGATTACAGTTACTTACACTCAGTCACCTTCTTGATTGCTTAACCTGTGTCGGCAGTGCTTACCCCCATGCAAACAGACTGTAACCCGCTCACTGCTGCTTAAAAATGCTTACTCCTGCGCTAATTTCTTTAAAAGAAAAGAAAAAAGTGTTGATAGGAAAGTGGTAAAAAAGGGGCATAAAGTGGGAAAGACAGTAGGCAAGGTAGCTAGGGATGTGCAGGAAGGGTGTAGGGAAGGTCCATAGCTGTCCATTTCATCTACAGCAACGGCTGTGCATATGCAATAAATTTGGCGGTACATTTGGACACTCACAACCCTGTGAGAGGGGTGAGGACAACAATACTATGTTGTGATGCCAATTAGAAATGTTTACATGTGTCCAGTGGACACGTGTGCAAAATGGACAGCTATGTATGGGGCGTGCTTTTTTTGCAGGAACAGATTGCCCTTTTTTCTTTTATGTTTAAGTCAGAATGGGATGTTGGGGAAGGAGAGTAGGTATGATCAGGGGGGATAGTTTGGGTAGGATGACAGACAAGACAAACAAGATGCCTACAGGGGCGGTATATGACACATGTGGGGGGGCACCTTGGACGGGGAGGGGTGTTTGGAAGTTGCAAGCCCATGAGCCCACAAATGGATACAGTGGAACTAAGTTCCCCACCCATGGGCTGTCACCACTGCACCTCCACAGCCCAGAAGGTGGCTGTGCTGGGGGCTGTGTTGGAGGGGCAGGCTCACACTCTAGTTGCACCACTGGGCCCTCAAGCTGGCATAGGTGGTCTTGAATCTCCCTGTCGAGCTCCCTATGCACCACGGCCCGGACCGTACCATGGGTGACAGGTTCCTGTCCGCTCCCCCTCCCGGGGGGGCCAAGCCCCATCCCCTTGCAGCAGTTCCAGCCGAAGGTGGTGCAGGGCTAATGGACGAGGAGGTCCAAGGATGTACCCCAGATGTGCTGGTGCTCGGTGCCATGGCCAGCTGAGGAGCAGACAGGTGGGTCCACTGGGACCAGCCTTCCCATATGAGCTATGTTGTAGCATGTATAAGGCAGATATGGGTTAGTAATAGTCAACAGCATTCATGATTAGTTATAACAGCATGCACAGGTATTCACATTACCCAGTGCACCAGATATAAAATAGGTGCAGAGCAGGCAAAACACATGCATATATGAATAAACAGTGACCATTACAACAACACGCAGGTTTCATTGATGGCAACAGGACACCAATATGGGAGTATTTTAACATGACACATGCATAGAAACAGATGTGAATATTTATAAACCAATAGGACATATGTCCCAACAAAGGTTAGGAGTGCAGATATACCAAATAGGTTCATAGGTTTGTACTAGGCTATTAGCTCTAGGGCCTATACAAGCCTAGCCATAACAATTCCCTGGCTATTTCTTCCCACACTATTTACTTCCCTGGACCCCTGTCTAGCAGGGCAACTGACGTGATCCCCAGGGTGAATTTCCTTTCTCCCATCCAATCATCAAGGTTCCTTTTGAAGAGGGCCAAAGAGACACTCTGCTTGACATGTATGGGAAATCAATTCCAGAGTCTGGGGAGTCTCTGGGTCAGGAACCTATCCCTCCAGCATGTTTTGTTTATTGTGATGAGAAGGTTTAGATCCCTGAAGCATGTGGCTCTGAGGGATTGGGATTTCTTTAAGTGTAGCATGTCCAACAGCTCTTGGTTTGACATGGCCTTGTATGTTAAGCAGTGATCACCTCTGAGTAGACGATATGTGACAGAGTATATCTGGAGTTTTTTAAGGCGGTCAGCGTAGGGCATCTGCTTTAGGCCTGTGATTCTTTTAGTGAGGTATTTATGAGGCCTTTCCAGTTGTTGAAGATGTCTTGAGAGGTACATACCAAATGGGGCATTGTATTCTATAATGGTTCTAATGAGGGATGAGTACAGTGGGACAATGACCTCCTCTTTTTCTGGATGAAAAGCCCTTAGTGATGAGGTGTACCACATAGAAGAATTTCTTGACTGTTGGGGGATTGTGGTTATCGAAGGTGAGACCACTGTTCACCTGTGTCCCTAAGACTCTTATCACACTTTCGGTGTTTAGTGTACTGCCACCTATCTGGTAATTCACGGGTACATGTTTTTTCCCAAAGGGGATAACTATACATTTCTTGGCATTGAGCTTGAGCCCATGGCTCTGGCACCAAGCATTTGTTTCTGTAAGGCCCTTTTGAAGAGTATCCACATCATTTGGGGATTCAATAATGGCTCCCAGTTTGCATTATCTGCAAACTTTGTTAGCCAGAGTCCCTTAGTGATGGCCTGTACTTCAGAGAAGTAGATGCCAAACAAGAGCGGTCTCAGGACTGAAGCCTGAGGTACTCCACTTGTCACTTGTCTGAAGTTGGATTTGGAGTCAGCTGCTTTTACAGTGTGGGTTCTATCAGTAAGCCAGTTAGCAACCCATTGGGTGATGTAGGGATTAATGCCCAGCTTTGTAAGTTTATGTATAATTCCAGAGTGGGGGATGGTGTCAAAGGCCTTGGCAAGGACTAGATGGGCTGTGTGGACCACCTTACTCTTGTCCATGGCTCTGGAGACTGATTCAAAGAAGTCAATCAGGTTCAGGAGACAAGATTGGCCCTTCACAAACCCAAACTGGGTTGGGTCCACAGTTTGAAGGTTGCCAATGTCTTTGTTTATAAGTTCCATGATAATACGCTCCATGGCCTTGCAGATAAGGCTCATCAGACTGATGGGATGGTAGTTTCCGGGATCCCCCCTTGTGGAGTGGGATAACTTTAGCTCTGTGCCACTCAGTGGGCATGAAACCTGAGGTGAGGCTATGATTAAACATGATGCTTAGGTGAGGTGCCAGATCATATTGTAGTTCATGTAGTACACATCCCAGGATGTCATCTGGTCCCATGGATGCTGTATTCTTAGCTTTGGAGAGGGCATTTTTTACCTGTGTGGCCATTATTACTGGAATTTGGCAATCTTCCGGTATTGAGATGGGCCATTTAGGGGGTGAGAGGGTGGTGAAGTTGGCACTGAATCGATCTGCCAGGATATTGGCAATATCCTTAGGATCAGTATATTTAATGCCATTCTGTTTTAGCTCAGAGCAGATCTGAGCATTGCCATTTAGATTCTTGACATATTTATAGAATGCTTTGTGGTTGTCTTTGAAATCTTTGGCAATTTTATTTTCGTAACTAGCTTTGGAGGATTTTATGAGGGATCTCAGTTTCTTACTGAGGCTGGTAAGGGAGTTTTTTGCATCCTGGGATTTTCCTCTTTTCTGCAACAGTTTCTTCCTTTTGTTGTAAAGTTTGTTTATGGCAGGGGACCACAAGATTGGCTTCCTTTTTTTGGATGAGAGCATCTTGGTTCTATTTGGGATGGCACGATTTATGCATGAGTAGATGTGCTCGTACAGTGCCTTAGTGTAGGATTCAGAAGTTGAACTTTCAGTTCCTGTCTGCATGGGTGTCATGAAGTTTGTCACTTCTGACTTGAGTGCATGAAGTTGGCTTTGGAGAAGTTTTTTATGGAGGTTTTCTTACTGCGGGGTGGGGGTAGGTTGTGTATGTTAAGGGTGATTAGCTTATGGTTAGACCTGACTAATGAGAGGATGTCCATAGGTGTGGAGCATCGATTTCCCTTGTTGGTAATGATCAGGTCTAGGATACTGGAGCCACTGGTAGGACTATGGATTAGTTGATCCAGGGCATTGGAATTTATGAATTTTAAGAACCGTTGGGCAAAGGTGTTGGCACACGAGTAGTTTTCCCAGTTAATGGCAAGTTAGTTAAAATCACCCAGTATTAGGGTGTTTGGTTCTATCTTAATATTTTCCAGTATGCTTAGAAAGGTGTAGTGAGAATCTTGGGGCATGGTGGGGGATTTGTAGCAAGCTACAATTTAGATTGCAGTCTTACCTAGTGTTAGTTGCACCTGGAGAATTTCAGATGCATTGTGCTGGGCAACTAACCTGGTGGCATGAATATCCTTGGTGAATATTGACACTCCTCCACCTTTAGTGTTTCTGTCCTGGTTTGGTGGCTGAAAAGTGTGGTAAGAGTTGTAGCCTGGTATTGCAGGGGTCCTCTCTGGAGCCTTGAACCAGGTCACAGTTACTGCACAGATATCGATGATCTCCATTTTTAGGAGTGCCTCGAGAGAGTGCATTTTGATGTTTAGACTTCTAGCATTGAGTAGCAATACCTTCAGATTTTGCATGCTTGTACCTGTTACGGTGGTGGTTTTGTCCTTTGAACTTTGCCTAAAAAAGGCACTATAGGTGTGGCAAGAGCCTTAGCCAGTAACCTGGGGCGACAGATGCAGACCATCTCTGGCAATGCATTGTGGTCTGTCGATCATGTCGTCCCAGGCAGACAGATACTGGATTCCCTTTGAATGACACCTGAAGCTTAGGTACTTAGGTACGTCTCAAGTCATTCACTCCAACATGGACAATGACAGAGTCATATTTGTACTTGTTGTGGAGTGACTTGAGTGCATGCGTTATGTAGTGGATCCTGGCACCCGACAGGCAGCTGACTGTAATTTTCTCCTTGTTCAACCTGGTGAGTGGGACATCAGTGTGCCAGACTATAGAGTCACCTATGACTAAAGTGTTAGGTACGTTGTCTTGCCTTAGGGGCTGTTGCTGGGTGGCACACTGTTGTTGTGAGCTATGTGACACTTTGTTTATGATTGGTGTTTGCATTTCAGCTTCAGAGGTCTTTGTTGCTTGGGCAGGTTACAGTTAAGGGCCTCTGCATATGTGGATTTAGTGTTGCTATATGTGGGTGTTGGTGGTGTGGGTTTAGAAGGGCTATGTGTTGCTTGAGGTATAGTGTGGGTGTTAACCTTCTCCTCTTGACTGTCTAGCACAATCATGGGTGGAGAGAGCTTTGCTTCCATTTTGGCTATGTAAGTGCATCTCTCACATGTTGTAGTGTTCGGTGGTAGGAGGAGAGGGTTGTCTTTGTACTTGAGGCAATTACTGCATTGTCCCAGTATGCCCAGATTCACCAGGTGGACAGGAGAAATCACCGGAAGCTGACCCTTGGACATGCCTGGTTTGGTGCTTTTTTTTTTTTTTTTGTAAAGTACAGGAGCTGTTTTCCCTTACCTTAGCAAGGTACTTTGAATTTATAGGCTGTTTAGTGCCTACGATTAATTTCTCCTTATTAACAAGGAGAGTTGAGTACTTGTATCAGTTTAAGGCTTCCTAGTGCTTTCCAGCAGGTATTAGAGTAAGTGCTAGTCACAGGGATGCTTAAAGGTAAGATGAAAAAAAATGCACACTGCAGTGTGCACTAGAGAAGTTAGATGTAAAAGTAGGTAACTTAAGTTTTACTTGTTTAAAAAGTCAAGGTGTAGTGTATGGTTAATATTTTTAAAACAGCAAGATGGATTGAAAGGGGTGGTCACTTTTGTATTCTGGTACTATGGAATACAGTAGGATGGCCAATAAATTTAAATAGTTGAAGGGGAAGGATTTCTAAAATGATAATTTTGTGATTACTCACACAAGCCAGTGAAAGCAGAGAGGAAATGAGATCTATGGTCAGATTAACATAAGAGGCAGGCAACTAGAAAGACAGTGGTATTTAACAAGCCAACTGTAACTGGGTGGGAGGGTGAGAAAAAATTTCTGCCTGACTTAGAAGAGACGGAGCTGTGGTCTCTTTTGAAGTTTTAATATGCAGTTAAGGCAGAATGCAAGTAAAACACAAGGTAAAGAAAACAAACCACAGTATTCAAAATATAAAAAAGGCAATAAAGTAATACAAAATACAACAAATAAAAGTAAACAAAATTTCCTTTACAACAAAGTGTAGCAGAGTCTGGATGAGCCTTTCTGGTAAAGCTCTGAAATGTTTTATTTTACCCCTTAAATAGACAATTTAGTTCCTAGCTCCACCCCCTCGGTTCACAAATGATTAACCTTAAGTGACCTCTTCTGTCTTATGAATGAGTCCTTAATTGATCAGTTCTAATTTCTGCCTGACTCAGAAGAGACAAAGCTGTGGTCTCTTTTGATGTTTTAATATGCAGTTAAGACAGAATGCAAGTAAAACACAATGCAAAGAAAACAAACCACAGCATTCAAAATATAAAAAGGTAATAAAGTAATACAAAATACAACAAATAAAAGCAAACTAACCTTTCCTTCACAGCAAAATGTAGCAGAGTCTGGATGAGCCTTTCTGGTAAAGCTCTGAAATGTTTTATTTTACCCCTTAAATAGAAGATTTAGTTCCTAGCTCCACCCCCTCAGTTCACAAATGATTAACTTTAAGTGACCTCTTCTGTCTTATGAATGAGTCCTTAATTGATCAGTTCTAATTTCTGCCTGACTCAGAAGAGACAAAGCTGTGGTCTATTTTGAAGTTTTAATATGCAGTTAAGACAGAATGCAAGAAAAACACAAGACAAAGAAAACAAACCACAGTATTCAAAATATAAAAAGGTAATAAAGTAATACAAAATACAACAAATAAAAGCAAACTAACATTTCCTTCACAGCAAAGTGTAGCAGAATCTGGATGAGCCTTTCTGGTAAAGCCTTGTTAAATGAGTTGTGTATATCGGTTATTTGTGCACATATGTTAGGGGTGAGAGAGAGAGAGAGAGAGTTCAATTAACAACTAATAGATCCTTGTAGTTTTCACAACATTCGTAGTCACTGCAGTGGTCTGTCCCTTACATGTATTATTACAATACTCAATGGCGTTATATTGTACAATGGTATGTTTGTAGATTAGTATGTATGGGACCTGTGTTTTATGTACAGGCTTGACAAGATGCAGGTGTAATGCAACATGTTTTGAGACTGCTGACTGCTGTCATACACTTTGGGTGAGATGCTGGGATGACAGGTATGTCTACATGTACATTCTCTGACTATGTACAAGTCTGACTACCAGTTTTGTCATTTACAGCTGCCTACATTTCTTGGATCATCACACTAATTTGTCAGGGGAACAGGGCAAAAGGCAGGTGATGTGGGCCATTCATCAGGACATACTGGGCAGATTGGAACAATTGAGGGGTATGAATATGCATACCTATTTCTATTTGAGCATTCTAGCATAATCTGTACAGTTAAGTGTATATATGCATACAGCATACCACTTTCTATTTGAGCATTCTAGCATAATCTGTACAGTTGTTAAATGTATATATGCATACAACTTTCTCTATGAACATTCTAACAAACTGTGTGCAGTTGTGTGGAATGATTATGCATACAACTCACTGGCGCTCCTGGGATCTAAAGCCCTGCTGTGTGTGACAAAAGCATTATAGTTAAGATCACTGTGTACTATGCTATCAGGCAATTGTTGTGAGGCTTTGCAATGTATTTAGTATGACTGACCTGTTTGCACTTCTAACATTGTTATACAGCACTTCATACACATTTTATCTGCATACCACAGTGTGGGTAACACTGCTTACTACAACAGTACTATTTAATAACTGCAACAGTTCAACAACATATGACTGCAGAGTAAACAGAAGCAATGCAGGGGTTACACCTTTATTCGCAGCATATTACACAATTCTGTATACTGGTACAACACTTTCTGAGGCTCTTACATTTATTTGTTATGACAGCACGTGCAGGTTATTTACTAACCTGCCTCGCGACGCATCCTTTGCAGCCTAGCATCATAGGCTTGCTTGTTCACAGCATGCTCATCTGCAGCTGTCAGATAAGTACAGTGATATTTAGCCATACCTATCCATAGTATACACAAGCTAGGCAATTATTAACTACGTAGTGGAAGGAGTACTTACTCAGTTCTGGGGCATTCTGCATCTGCCTTGCTTCCTGGATCCAATGTTCCAGGACATCCCCCCTCTGCCACTTCAGGTCTGCATGGTGGTGCCTGACCTGCTCAACTATCCAGGGGATACCTGTGGCACTAGTGAGGTCATGGATGAGACTGTCCCAGGCCTCTGTTTTGTACTGCGAGCCCTGGTACTGGCCCTGCAGTAGTCTCCTATCATGGTGTTTTACCAGGAGCCATACCATGAATTTGGACACCTGGGTGCCCCAGCACTGCACTCTAAAGCAAGTGCCTTCTCCCACTCCAGCCATTCTGCCTGCAGGGGGATGCTACAGCTAGTTATGGGCCATATTCCCACCTCTTCGATTTAAGTAGGGCCGGATTCCCACACTTTTCCGTAATTGGCCGGTTTCGAAATGGCTAAGCTATGTCTTATTCATTTCATGTTAGATATGTGTCTGGTATCCGTGATTCATGGTACATACACTGTATGGGGTCCTGGGGACTTCATAACTTTAGTACAGTGACACCTCAATTCTATGTTTACTGCAGTACTCCAAGTCACATATTTATGGGCTATGGCAGGTTATAGAACATTACACTGTACATAGATTCAGTTCAAATGTTTGATTTGATTTCCCTGTGGTGAGGATTGGTTTGCTGATACCTCCTTTATATGCATTGCTATCATGGTGTAGTGGTTAACTACTGTGAGTGTGATGTACAAGGCCCTGAGTTCTAGCCTTGCAGAGGCTGTTTTTTTGTTGCTGGCCTGAACACGAGCTGTTGGGTACAGAGTGATTAAGGCACTTTAAAGCAGTCGTGAGTGGGTAAGGCACTTTAAAGCAATCGTGAGCGGGTGTGCATGGGTTTGCGTGGAGCTAAGCAATGCTAACCTCCGGTTACAGTTTCTTACACTCAGTTAGCCTCTGCATAGCTTCACCAGTATGATACCCGCATACTGGTGGCTAACGAGGCTTACATCCGCTTGCTCTCGCACTTGCAAATGCACTGCATTTGGTATTTGCATCTGACACTCACACCCCTGGGTGGGGGTGAAGACTATATACCTTATGATGCCTATTACATCGGCTTACATGCCTACAGTGGGGTGCTGCAACCATGTGTCCATATGTGTTGTGTAGTGGGTTATGCAATGACACCATAGGTGCTGTGTATTGGGTTATGCAATGACACATATGGTTATACTGTCCTTAGCCATTTAAACATTTAAACTGGACTGTGCTGTGGTGGGATCCATATCAGGAATGCCTGCCCAATAGGTGTAAGCATGCCGGCCGACTGTACAGAATTTGTGGCCTGTCCAGACTTTGCTTCATACTATCGGTGTGTTCCTCTTAAATCTTGACACTTCACTGACACAGCAGTCATCCATTCTCCAGTTGGATACATGGTGTATCCACACCACTACACATTGGCCACTCCCTATTCCTGTCGAACCATCCCATGGGTTGACTCACTCCACGTATCCTTAGACATCCCAAAAGTTTAGTCCACACACATTGGTGAAATGAGTGACCAAAAGGACACTATTCACAATTTTTGGGATGTCGCACCTGGGACACACATGACTTCATTTCAAGATTAGACTCTATACATCATTACATCATTACTCCCATTAACATGACACTACAATAAATTAATAACTGTGACTATGTGGTAACACACATGTTACACGAGAGCTAATAATGTATGAGTTCGGCGAAATTATATTACAAATAGGACCGGTTTAGTGATTGGCATTGCCATAGCAGGCAGATCACAGGAATGATTCCATGTGTGTGAAAGTCCTCACATTTAAATTTTTGAGAACAGCACTGACTTCGGACAATGTACACACTTCTGCATTTTTGCAGATTTGTCCCTTCCGTCTTATGCACAACCTATTATTCTATCTACTGTCGAGGTTTGTAGGGGCACTGTTATTTATGTCTGCAAAAGGAATGAATGTGTTACAGGAAATGTACTTCTACATATAGATGTATGCATGTGTGTATACATATATACTTATAACAAACTCACTGACCTCCATAAGGCGGTCCAATTAGAACCAGGCCATCCAACCGTGACATGCCTGGATCCATAATTTCATACCCATGGTTCCTCCACCCCACCCGAGTTCGACATACACACAAAGCATCCATTCTCCAGTTGCTATCACAGCCATGACACACCTCCACACATTCCCTCTCCCCAGCATTAGGGACCCTGCACGTATGTTGTCCCAACCCATGTATCATCAGGCTCTCCCACCATTTAGTCCTCGAACATACCTTCCCTTGCTTGTGTAATGGTCGGATGTCCAATCATCCTAGCAATTACCCAGTGATTGTTTGTAAAGTAGACTTAGCAGATCAACAATGTTACTTCCACTGGTAGTATCCTGCCTGTGGTGTGAGTAGCAGTGCTTTGCTCACCCCCTGCCCAGCTTGATATGACATACGCTGACAGCACTAAATAATACTGGAGTTGCTATTGATTCCCTTCTCATTCTTTTTGTATGCTTTATTGTCACGACATTCATTCTTCATAGATATAAATATATATATATATATATATATATATATATATATATATATATATATATATATATATAGGAGCGTAACAGAATCCTGAAAGCCCAAAATCCTGAAGATCAAAATCCTGAAAGTTCAAAATACTGAAAACTCAAAACACTGAAAATTCAAAATCCTGAAAACAGACAGCATACCAACACTTACTATATTCCAGCACAAGTACATACAGAAAGAAATAAAACGCAAACTATATTACTGTTCTACAAGTATAAGCAGGGGGGCAAGCCCCCTCACCCTCATGTGGGGGGTTGCACCCCCTACCACACCACCTTCTACTTAAATATATCAAGTCCAAGATTGCACTTAGTGTAGTGAAGTGTAATCTCAGAGGGGGGCTTGTCCCTATGCATATAGTTGAAGGATAATATGTTTCTGTATGTACTTGTTCTGGAATATAGTCAGTGTTGGTATCCTGTGTGTTTTCAGGATTTTGAGTGTTCAGTATTTTGAGTTTTCAGTATTTTGAACTTTCAGGATTTTGGTCTCAGGATTTTGGTCTTCAGGATTTTGTGCTTTCAGGATTCTGTAGCGCTTATATATATATATATATATATATATATATATATATATATATATATATATATATATACACATTATATATCTGTACATACACATGCACATACATCTACATATTTATATACATTTCCTATGCTGAGCACTGCTTACACTCGAGCAAACGCACGTAGACTTGCTAACTGGTACTTATATATGTTTACTACTGCTTATTTGTGCTTACACCTGCTTACTAGTGCCTTCTTCATTATGACACTACAATTTTGATTGACATTAGTTAAACATATCATGCAGTACTCCAGTTCACATTTTCATGTTATTATGTAGGTTATACAGAAAACAATGTATAAATATGTTCATATGCACATTCCACATGGAAAATGTTATGTGCTATAGTGGGTCTTGAACTATGAATGGCTGTTCGTTAGGTGGATGCCCTAACCACTACACTACTGACTCTAACGTTGATTCTGCATGTTTTTTTCTATTTGGATGATTTTGATGTGTAAGCTACTCTAAGCAGGGGGCAGCAACACGCAAACATGCTGTGCTTCGCTTACACTTTCGATAATGAAGCAATACAAATGTAAAATAGGGACACGGGGAATCCATTTGGGATAGTTCTAGGGACGGCACTCAACATTCCATTACGTGCTTGTGTGTTTACTACTTTGATTATATTTCAGTGTTCGTGGACACTCTTGTATGCTTAGCATACATTTCAGTATCCACGGACACTGACTTAATTGCTTACTATTAGAGGCGGGCTCTAATAGTAAGCATAGTATGTAGTACAACTGTGGGGTCACGTTTACGCCTCCGTAGAGCAGTTAAACATGCCCCCTACACTAGCACATGTTTCCTGTGCACGTTGAGGTTGCGGTAGCGCGCCCTCATTAATATTCATATGGTGCTGCTGCACCATCTGTAAGGAGGACGCTCAGTGCAAGGCTAAAACCATCCTTGTGCCGAGCTTCATGAATCCCGGGGTCTGTGTTACTGTGACTTATAAGTTCAGTTTAAGACCTGCAACCTAAAGAATACTACCACTATAAAAATAGTTTGTGCTAAAGGGTTTGTCGTGTATACTTCTTTTATAACTCCTGTAGTTCCTGAGATATGAGCATTTGTTTGAAATGTGAGGACATAATTTGATTCTGTCAAAAGGCTTAGAATCCACCCATTGGAAGTTACAGTGCAAACATCCTGAGCTCCATTGGAGTGAATGAGTTAAGAAGGAGTAAAGGGAAAGTAGCCTTTATTGTCAATGTACGATGCCATGGAACCTAAAACAGGCATATTACATTGACAGCATCATCCAATGAGGCATAAATCACTTTGTAGTCTGCTTCACATATGCCACATAAAACAGATTGTCCAAGAAGGAGGGCAGATGGCATATCAGTCTATGCTTCCCTGTATTATTTGTGGTCCTAATCTCACTGGAGACATCCTAAAATCTGAAAAAGGTGAAGTCTGAAAAGGGCACAGTATCCGACCAGTCAAAACCTCTTGCTCTATTAAATCCTGAAGAAACTGTTACATTCCTCTCAGCCTGCAGACATTGAAAAGAGCACCTAAAAATGTGGACATCTAATTAGCATAAAATACGAGCACCGATTACATAAAACTCTTCCTGCTTCCAGTAGCAATGTGACATTATATTCAGAAACTCATTTATAAAACAGAGTGATAAAAATAATGGAAAAATATAATTACATTACTAAAGAGAAAGTGTAAAATATACAGACTTTAACTGTATCACAAACTTCTACCATATAAGACCATTTATTTTTGCTTCAGAAAAAGGGAAATGTACGATGTGTGCCCTTTTTCTTTACATTATTGTTGCCACTAGTATGTTGGTCATGTAGGGTAGTTCTCAGTATATTGTACTACACAACTTCAAAATCACAAGGAATGAAGGGGATTTGGAATATTGTGCGAAGGGATAAATTATGCCTAAAAATAGGGACATACCTCCAAAAATAGGGACATCTTGTGCAGGGTTAAATCAGACCTAAATTTAGGACCATTCTTCCAAAATACAACCAGTTAAAAAGTTTAATCTGCTCCTTTCAAAGAGAGGGGGGTGGAGAAACATGAAGGTTTTGATGAAAAACAGAAGCAAAGTTTAAAAGAAGTTGGTTACTGGCCATGTTATTTTGCAAGAGTAAGTAAAGTATCTCAGCCTTAATTGGAGAATTGGCAGGGCTACCTACACTGTTGATCTCTGAGGAAAATTAAACAATGATCCCCATGCTGCCTTACTGGTCTGCATAACTTGTTCCACCTTCTCATCTGACATTTCCCCTTCCACCTTACCTGACCCTATGCCTGTCAGCTGGACCTCTTTAGACTAACATTTAGCAGCCTGGTGACCCTCCAAACAAAAGTAACAAGACTGGTTAAAGAGACAGGCTAGCCAGGAGCACTGACCCTTGTTAAAGTCCCAACATGGCTTTATCTTTTTCCTTCCTTCATTCATCACTGAGATAGCAGGAAGCTTGAGAGCTTGTCTGTCATCACATGTATCAGGTATCAACATGAATCTACACGATGCTCATCCCACCTTAGGTCCTTATTGGTTGCAAGGTGCTTTCAAAATATTTTGGCATATTGACACCACACCATTTCAGTGGTAAGCCTCCTTAATAATGAGATAATATGACAGAAGTGGGAGGGTGTGGTGAGGTCCCTTTCTATAATGACAGCATTATAGCACAAAACCCTCCCACCAATTGTCACAGTTACATAATCTGGAATGTATGGTCTGTTCCAGATCCAAGACCACAACGTATGTCCCTCTAACTGATCAGGACCCACATCTCGCTCTAGATCCTGTACATTGTTACCTTACTCCTGCTGATGCTGCACACATTTGTGAGAGGTTGGGTAAGGGTAAATTGCCCTTGCTTCTGGCATCTTTTGTGCTCCCAATGCCTCATTCTCTTTGCTCAACTGCTACCCTCTTTTACAATGGCTGGTGGCTTCAATATATTTCTGATGGTCCCTTAGATGTAGAATCTGTAAAAATATGTTGTCCACCATTGCAAAGAAAAAAGAAAACATTAACCAGTGAATGCATACATCCTTTCTTGGCTGGGAATAGTTGCCTTTAGCTGGCACAACAAAACTTACCCACTATAGCCTGCACTTAATATTTACCAAAACAGATCTTGGGTGTCCACATATTAAGTCTTTTTTCAATTGATTCCATATTAGAATGATGTGTTGGGATACCTCCATGAGGCTACTTTTCTACCACATATTCAACAAAATCTGTTTTCAAACCACCTTCTTAAATTGTGGATCATTAGTAAAACTGCTCAATCAATTAGCAGCCACCACTGAGAATAACCCGCTGAGGTTTCCAACCTTCATAGTTCTTACATTTCTTTTTGTTAATGCTATAGCTGCCAGTAATCATTATGGAATTTATCACCAATGCTGCAAAAATAGTGATCTTGGCAGTGTAGCCAGCTAGCAAGCAGGTTAATAGCAAGGTATGCCTAACACTTCCCCGGCCTCAGAGAGCTGTTGCTCTCTTATTGCTAATTATCTATGATTATTATTATTATTTATTATTTATTATTATTATTATTGTTCTTATTATTGTATTTCACATATATATATATATATATATATATATATATATATATATATATATATATATATATATATATATATATATATATATATTATGTAGGACAGAGCTTGTGTTTGTGTGTGGGGAGGAAGATGTGTGTTTGTGTACACCAGAAGAGGTAATTCAAAATCTCTGGTATATGAGATTTTGAATGTCGCGCTTCTGAGTTTTCATTCTTTTCAAGTTTCCATTTTATAGCCTTGACATACTAAATTTCAATATTTCAGTATTTCGATGATATAAAGTGAATATATATATATATATATATATATATATATATATATATATATATATATATATATGGGTCTACTACCAGAGATCGAAATTGCACTATTTCGAAATCCAGTAGTAGATGCCCACTAACGCGAAAGTGCACTTGAGAGAATGGTTACGGACCTTAGGGTTAGGGCTTGGGTTAAGGATAGTAGATAGCTAGTAGGGATATCCACTATCCTTAACCCAACCTAACCCTAAGGTCCATGATTACCGCACCACAGTGGAGGAAATTGCATGTCCTCTACGGTGCAGTAGTCACGGACCTATGTCCTCCACTGTGGTGTGGTAGTCACAGACCTTAGGGTTAGGGCTTGGGTTAAGGATAGTGGATAACTAGTAGGGTTTTCCACTATCCTTAACCCAAGCCCTAACCCTAAGGTCCATGACTACCGCATCACAGTGGTGGACATTGCCCGTTCGTTCTAGTGGTGTTTGCGAAAGTGCACTTTCGGTGAAGTGCACTTTCACGTTAGTGGGCATCTACTACTGGATTTCGAAATAGTGTAATTTCGATCTCTGATAGTAGACCTATATATATATATATATATATATATATATATATATATATATATATATATTGTTGTGTCTTTCGGCTTTTCCCAGTTAGGGGTCGCCACAACGGAACTCCGGTCCGCTAATGATTGCTAGTCGATTTTTACATGCTGAGTTACCAGCCCTGAAGCACAACCTTTAACGAAGGTATACCCATTCACGCATGTCTCCACGCAGAAGACGCTCTAGCTGAGAATCGAACCAGACAGCGTCTTACTGTTAGGCGACAACGCTACGGCAGCCCCACCACCGCAGGGTCGAGGAGGTGGCTGACGAGCATAGCAACCAACTCACAACCTACATATCCAAAGACAAACACTGGTACCACCACACAACTTAAAAGCTGTAGCAAAACTTTTAAAGCTGCCTACCAAAGCTATACATGAAGATGGAAACAAATACTCCACCTCTTTACTTTCTATTATTATTGTTATTTAAATGTGCATTTTAAATGTGTTCCTACCATATAGTTACAAAGACAAAACTTGCCAAGCCACACAGCTACAAAACATTTACTTTCCCCATGAGCCCTGCTCTTATGTCTCCTTTTTCTTATCTTTTAATTTTTTTTTTAACAAAAACTGTCATGCACAAATAATAAGTAACACCACTTCCTAATTTAGGCTGTCAGCCATTCTCTGTATTATAATATAATTAAAAATAAATAGATAAATAAAAATAAGCCCAAGATTGAGCCTAGCAACTCTTTTACTAAAAGCTGAATCAAACCGAAGGTGCCACCATACCATATGACCACAGCTCTCTATAAATTATCTTCTGAGAGAAAAGAGTGGGAAAGACACTTTCTAAGGTAAAGTACAGTGGTGTATGTTGAATTTACCATGACAGTAGATGTTTGAATGATCATCGCTGCAGTAGCCTTAGCTACATGGGTTATAGCCTGCCAAGGATATAACAGCTGGACAGCATTCAACATACCCAAACTGTCAGGCTGCTTGAGCTGAGCTGACTAAAATAAAAGTTTGGGTGTGAAGCCCTTCAGTGGTTCCTCTGCCAACAGAGAGAGAAAGGAGGCTGATCCCTGAATGGACAAAGCCAGGAAAAACTAAAAATAAATGTCCACACCCTGGTAAAAAAACACACCAAAAAACAAGGGGGGGGGTGGATGGAAGGAGTGGCTACTGCAGCAGTGATCACTGGATCATTTACTATTATGGTAAGCTCAATTTACTCAGCTGTGCTACATTTTATACATTTTTCATATTGATCACTGCTGCAGTAGCCTTAGCCATATGTTTAGATTACCATAGCTAACCATATTTTGGGATGGCACAAGGGTCCAGGAGCTCCTGGAGAATGGTCCTTGCAAAGCATGATCTAGACCTAGTGGAGCCCAGTCTGTAGTGCTTTGTAAAAGTATGTACAGAGAACCAAGTAGCAAAGGCATACAGGAACATTCCTTTCCAATGAAAAGAAAAAAAAAGCATCTGTCATGCAGGCTTTCTTACATGAAATCCTGGAACAGAACTTTGCCAGCTGATTTTTCAGAGAGGATGCAAAGAGGTCTAATTGAGGAACTCCCCACAGATCGATCAAATCTTGGAAGGCCCCCAGATCTAGTTTCCATTTCTTGGTGTCTGCACTTGTCCTGCTGAGTTTGTTTGCCACACAAATTTGCTCTGATGGAACACGGGATACCTGTAGAGTGAGATTTGTGCTGTGAAGCTATATCCCAAGCTAACATGACTAGTCTGCAAAGGTGGTATGAGCTGGTTTCCCCTTGCTTGTTGATGTACCACATTACTGTGGTATAGCCTGTAACCACTTGATGAGTTCTCAGGGACATTCTTTTTGAAGGCCATTACTCCATTCTACCCATTGTATGCAAATGCAGTCAGGGCTGCTTGAGAAGAAAGGTTTTGTTTAATAGTCAATATAAAGGGTCTTGAGCATGTGCACCCACTTTCTTGAAGACATCTTTATATCTTTATCTTACACTGAGGAAAAGTTGCTATAACCTGAAAGCTTTGTGAAGTTTTATTGTGAATTAAAATTTGTTTCCTCTAACGTTGTTGGCTCGATTTTGCTGTTCATCTTTATATTGTGAACAGATGGTAAAGACAAAATTGATGAATTTATATCTTACATCAATAATATGACCTCCTTTTTTAAAATTTACACATAATATTGGTAGAGAACATGTTGCATATTTGGATGTCCAGTTAAGAAAGGAGAACATTTCAGGGTATATGCAGGTTGTGTATGAAATTTGTAGCAAACCCACATATTCAGATATGTTCCTACTTTAAATCAGTTGCAACCCTCAGCACCAAAAGCAGATCATAATCAAGGACCAACTTGTGACAGCAGCAAGGATGATGTCTAAAGTGACTTCCTCAAAGAGGTAGAACTTTACACAATGCTTTTGAATAAAGGGTACCCAGAATGATTACTTAAATCTGTTAGTGAAGAAGTAAAAATGAAATGGATTAAAGGGATTTATACTTCATTTCTGTACCATGAAAATTCTAATTTACAAACGGTGAAAGGTGGGGGTAGATGATAATTTGAGTATGATGTATTATAATTTTGGTGGGTCTATATTATAACATCGAAGTCTTACAACTTCGAATATTATAATATCGAACCCAGTAGAGCGATCACTGGAAATAGTGAAGCTGCAGAACACCAAATACTTTCCTACGGAAAGTATTTGGTGGGCCGTTTCTGCAGCTTCGCTATTTCCTTGACTGTGGAGTGAAGGTTACAGACCGGGTTAAGGTAAGTGTGCGAACAAAGGGTTTGTGTGCAATTGGGCACAGGTTAGGTGAGTTAGGGTTAGGGCGCGGGTCAGGTAAGTGTGCGATTGTGTGGACGTGAGGGTTAGGGTTGGGTAGGTGAGTTAGGGTTAAGGAGCGGGTAAGGTGAGTGTGCGATAGTGACGGACCTTAGGGTTAGGGTTGGGTTAAGGTAAGTGGATAGCTAGTGGCATATGTATGGTTTAGTGTAGGGTTTTGTGAAGCATGTGTGTGGATTATTTATTTTGGTTTGCTTGTGTTGTGTGTATGTTTGTCGGAACAGCAAATTTTTTCCCTGGGAAAAAATTTGCTATTCTGACTGTTCGGTTTTCTGGTGTTTCGCTCTACTGGGTTCGATATTATAACATTCGAAGTTGTAAGACTTCGATGTTATAATATAGACCCAGTTTTAGTACACCTGACACCTATATTCATCAGCAACAAATTAGTTTTGTACATTATTTTGTAACTAAATATTCAGTGGATAGTCCAAAAATAGTAACATAATCAGAAAGAATTGATAGTTTATTATGAACAATAGAAGTAATTGTCTAGGTCCTGTGCCTAATATTATTTACAAAAAGGCACATGTTTTAAGAATATTTATGACAGTATGGGGCACTCAAAAGTTAAAACATCTGTGGGGTATATATATCCAAATGTGGTACCTGTCCCCATTGTCCATCTATTTTTGTGTGTAGTAGTTTTTCAATCCATGATAAAGTGATTTGCTTTCCTGGAAAATGTACCTGCCATAAAAAAAAAGGATTGTTTATGCTGCTGTATACCAA
Source organism: Protopterus annectens (assembly GCF_019279795.1). Taxonomy (NCBI): domain Eukaryota; kingdom Metazoa; phylum Chordata; order Ceratodontiformes; family Protopteridae; genus Protopterus; species Protopterus annectens. The sequence continues at coordinate 1,879,255,650 of NC_056739.1, forward strand.
CTTTGTAACAGTTTTTATGTTGGCAAATCAGAGCACAAACTTAGAGATCATATATATGAGCACAATTATGAAATGAGGAAAGCTAAATCTACGAATGTGCTCTATAAACATATTCAGCAATGGTTGGACCATCATGTTCTGCTTGTTATTATAGAAAAAGTGGAAGTTAGTTCTGGGGTGGTCCTTGGAAATTATTGATTGAAGAGAGGGAACTTGTTGGCAGATTTTTTGTTAATGCTAACCCGCCCCCCAGGACTCAATGAATTTATAACAATACAATGCTTACTTAAGAGGAAATCGTATGAAAGATGATCGTGTTTGCAATTTTCTAATATTTATTTTTATTTATTATGTATTTTCATGTATTTTATGTATGTTGTTATATTACTGTAATTTTAAGAGTCTTTTATTAGCTTATGAGTTAATCAAAATGTACTTGGGTTGAATAAGATTTGTATCTGTGATTTTAGACAACTGTTGCTTTAAGAGTTTGGAGCCATGTTTGCAGTGGAGTTGTCATGTGATTTAGAGGCTTATTTGAGCACACATTTCAAACTTCGCAAGTTTTATCTGAAGAATTCTTTATGCTTTTAGAGGAAAGTGCTTTTTTTTATATATTTTGACTATTAAAGTCATTTGGTATGTTTATTGTGCTTAAAGTGTTCTCCAACAGTGTTGTCAGCATTGTGTATTATGTCAGCTGATGTCGCAGCTAAGAAATAACCTAAGTCATAGAATTCTATACAAACCATTGAGAAAATGAAGACTATTATTTATGCAGTAAGTTGAAAACAAATAAAGCAAAAACAGATATTCTGGTTGTGCATGATGCACAGAGACTGCAAAGTGCTCATGAAGTTGAGAAAATGATTTATACTAATGTTGTTATTTCTGAAAATCTAAACATGTCTCATTATGTGAACTAATATACATTAGCAGAGCATGTGAGTATAACCCTAGTGGACTTATAGCACATACTTGAAGTGATCTGTACAATTTTAAATAGACCTCATGTATTCATTATATTTTCTCTTCTAAAGAGGGGGACATAGAATATACTAATAAAGCTTTAAGACTGAATTAACTGTAACAGAGTACATGCCTGTGATTAATTTCTTGCACTTCATTTTGATGTTATGATGAGAACACACCTGCTTATGTCACCATCGTCAGCCATTGCAACCAAAAAATGTATTAAACAGTGTGAAGAGATGTCACCATTTTCCACAGTAGTGTCATTTCCATTCAGAAAGAAAGAAGGGGTATGTAATAAGCATCATGTATTACTGAAGAAATACGATAGTCTGAAAAATGAGGGTGAAAAGGCAAATCTTACTAGAAGTGCTTAGGGTAAATAGTGAGCTTTAAAGTTTTGAGGATGCTATGTCATTGACAGAGTGTGTAAACATTTGTAGAATAGCTGTGGTTTAGACTGCAGAGATGGGGCCTACCTGCCTAGATGGAAGATATTAGCCATAGCAAAACTGGAATTGTTCTTATCAAACAGTACATTGGTTCTACTGTGACTGGATATAGACTATCAGAGTTTTCTTAAGTCAGTTGACACAGCTATTGGAGATGTCTATAAAAGACAATATGTGACAGATGATAAAGAAGTTGTGGCAGCATTAAGTGTTTGGATGTTAAAATTAAAGCAAAGAGACCAGATCAAAAAGGGAAATACAATTAAAGCCAACAGACAGAATACATCAACATGCATGAGGTTAGAGGAGGATTAACTAAATAAAATCAAGCAAGACACTCAGAGGAATATGGATCCTAAACACCAGAGATCTGCAGATACAAAAAGCAATACTGCAAATCTAAAATTCATGGGTAAGTAAGTTTTGGTAGCAGTTTACCGCTACAAGTTGAGGTAAACAAAATGAAGAGGGGACTATGCCTTAAGCAACTAGTACACCAGATGAAGTGATAAGGATTTTTTTTCTTTTAAAGCAAACAAATGTAATAATTGTAAATCACTTTCAAGTTTTCATTCAGGCACTTCATTTAATCAAAGAAACCCACAGGCAGACATTTAACACAGCACATGTAGTCTAGCAGTCATAATTTTATGCATTCTAAATGTGAGTAACTGAGTAACAGAAGTTCATTTACTTGGAAAACATTTCTTAGTCAAAATAGTCAACTGAAACTGGTAACATCATTGATATTATTGGAATTGCTGAATGAAATTATAGCCACTGAATCAATGCAGACAGCAAAAGGTAGACAAACTTACCTGCATGTTGTATCACATGCAAAGTACTTTAAGGACCTCTACAGGCAAATGATGATTGCTTGATTAAGACACATACATTTATCTGTGTTTGTCAGTACACTGTTTGACTGCCGTGCTTTGAGTATGATATCACTGCTACAGCTGCTGATACTGTTTCAATACATGTGTCATGAAGTATGCACATGCCTGTGTGATTTAGGGTTGTTGCAAAGGAGAACAGATGAGTACAAGTGTTGGATCTCTTATCAGCAGTCGTGACAAATGTCCCTGATTTTGATTTATACTTTTGCTCTGATATACCACAAGCCATAATGCTTTTTGAAAAAGGTGTTGGATTCTCATGAACAAAAAATGAAATTCATTGGAATTAGACATATTTTTTTCAGAAAGTGATTATTAATTCATGCAGTGCTATTTTATGGGCTTACTGTATCAGTGGCATTGTTATTTTCCGAAGTATCTGATTTGGTAGCATTCTCCATTAGTCTATTGCTGAGATGATGAGAGATATGCTACAAGTAAAAACAAACTACATAAAGCAATAGCAACAAAAAGTACTGGGACACATCAGAGGCTTGGGAGGTCATTGCTAAGAAAAAAAACAAGAACTGTTTCATTTTTATGTAAAACTTGGCATTAAATACCATAGTTCAGGTTATGCTATAACAAAATGGCTATGCAAAGATAATCATGTGAGCAGCCACCAGAATGCAAAATCAAATATTTTACTGTGCACATTTTAAGAAAATGATAGATTGGCCTAAACTCTGGCTTGATGTGTGTGCTGCTTTTGTTTTTTTTTTCTTTTATTGGAAATATAGGAAATGCTATTCAGAAGTGAAGCATAGCTCTCAACCTTCCATTCCCAAAATGAGGAACACTAGCCCTCATAATGTGGAACAAATGGGCAAAATGTGGAACACATACTAATGGCTTGCTAACAACCTCAACTAGGAAGGTCATAGGATGGTTAGAATATGCTGGTTTTACTTATAAAGAAGAGCTTTTAATAAATTAATATGATTAATTTCTATTTACAATGGATTTCACTTTAAAAAATTCCTAACACTGAATGTGTGACAAGAGTCTTTCAATGTGGAACTTTGAGGAACGTGAACTTTTTAAGACCCTAAATGAGGTACGTTCCTCGTAATGAGATACACTTGAGAGGTATGAAGTGAAGAGAAGACACATATGAGTGAAAACTTTTAGTGGCACACCAGGCTGTGATTTGTCTGTTGTCATGCAAGGTGACTAATTAGTTGATTCTAGCCAAGCTGGAAATGTGAGACTCTAGCTCATTGAAGGAGGGTTGATGGGAGGAGTAACTTGGCTAGGAACTGAAACCTGCAAAACTGCCATTTGTCCCGGCCCCCCTTTGAACAAAGCACTCTAAACACATAAAGCCATTTGATGACTTTTATTGAATATTATCATAACATGAACTTTAAACACATAAAACAACATCAGTTGCCTTAATAATCCTCAGGGCAGCGTAACAACTCACCCTGCTCGATCACACCTCAGGGCAGTGTACCTGCTCACCCTGAAACCTCTTCCACTGGTGCAGCGTACCTGCTCATCCTCCCCCCAAATAATAGGCAGCGTACCTGCTCACCTTTAAACCACACAACCATTGGCCAAATCAAACCACATTCCTTAGAGGGGGAACAGAAGAACAGAATTCCTGTCCATCTCCTCCACCACCAGCCTGATCCCAGGCTGTTCCCCCTCCTAAACCTTAACTTGCAGCATATCCTGTAAAAACAGCTTCAGATGCAAAGTAAAAAGATCCAAACCCAGTTCATTAAGATGAACCCCATCCCTATGGTACCAACTTTCCTCTCCTTGCCCAAAGTCTCCATGCTGAATGATATGCGTCCCAGGGGTTCTTAACTGCTTTGCCAATGTATGATTAACAAACCTCCTAGCCTTTCCAATTGTCTTATAACTGTATGCATGCCTCCAACATAAGTGAGGAATCAACTCCGACTACACAATTTCCATACATGGATACCTAGCCTTTAGTCTCAACAAATCCTGCAAAATAAGCTCTGCTAAATGCTTCTTGGACAGAATACCCAAATCATTACCCCCCAAATGAATTATTATTATGAAAGGACACCATAACTTCAATTTAGCCTTCTCAAATTCGGACATTAACCTACCACAATGCATACCCCTAACCCCATGCCAAGAGACAGAGCATCGTAAATGAGATAAACCGAAATTTCTTCCATCCTCCCTGATTAAAGCACACCTCTCTGCCAAGTGGATGTACGGATGGCCCAAAATGAGTATACGTTTCCCTAAAAAAAAAGCAAAAGGAGAAATTGATGTTAATAAACACAATCACTATTATCTAATATAAGATAAAAACGCATTTGAGGACAACCTCCTCCATTCTTTTAATAACCTCACTTGAACTACCCTGTCTGGCCAAATCCGAAGCCCTCCCAATTCTAAAAGAGTGGGCTGCAAACCTCTCAGCAGGAAATCCCATACAATGCAAAATCCTCCTCATCAAATTGATAAGTCTACTACTGGGAACTACGTGGCCATCCCTTGTACAAAAAACAGCCTATCTGAACACCCCAATCTCCTACTCTTGAATTCTCTAGCCCTGGCTACTGGGCAAAAGCTAAGATTCCTATCTGCTTTGATCACCACCTTACATCCCCTACCCAACTGATCCATTTTACTCTTCTGTAATACAATGTTAACCTCCCTCTTAGCTACAATAATGTCTTTCCAACATAATGGACCTAACAATTTCGTTACCCGGAAAGCCCCAAAATATAACCATGTACATAGTGTGGCCCACATGAAATAATCCAATGACCCACCCTATAATAACTGTAACACCTGTAACAAAATCTTTAATATTCCCCTTGTAATTGGCCATTGAGTATCTCTATGCTCCACCATCACCGTCCCCCACCCTCTCAACATACGCCCCACTTGCCAGGACTTTGTAAAATCCTGCAATCTCCCCAACATAGCAAAATTGCTAATAGCTGCCAAATCCACTTTGACTGTCTGCATAGCCTTACCTTTCTCCCACGCACTAACCACATACCTTAATAGTAATCCTTCCGACCACACCCTTTCTTTGTCGGGCAATTGCAAAACAAATTGATTAAAATCAGAACGAGCCCTACTGTATGCCTTCTTTGTAGAAGAAGCCCAAGAATTCCACACCAAACCCCTGATTTATCCTGTACCAAGAATCAAAACCTCCTCCGGCAGTGTTTCCGACACCTCAATCTCCCACGGAGCCAACCCTCGAAAACTGCAAAACTGAAAGCAGGACAAACTATCAGCAATATCATTCTTAACCCCTGGCACATGACCATTATAAAAGAAAAAATATATTAGCAGGCTCTGCAATACCAATTTTTGCAATACCATCAACTACAATTCTGCCCTAGCTGCCTTCTTTTGCAACACCTTCACCACAGCCATATTATCAGAATGGAAAACTACCCGCTTGTTACTCAACTGCTCCTTCCACACCACAGAAGCTGCCCAAATTGGCATTAACTCTAGAAAAGCCACATCACGCCTCCATTCTTCATTCCAATCCTGAGGCTCTTCTGCTGCAAACCACCGTCCCAAAAATAAGCCCCCATGCCGATAACACCCGCCGCATCTGTAAACAACTGAAGTTCCTCCTGACCCACCCAGTCTGATTGCCAAAAGAAAATCCCATTAAATTGTTGCAGAAAACCATCCTCCAACTTCAAATCCTCCTACACCAGCTTGGTCACCCTCACCCAATGATGCTTGCTTCTACCCCCTTTCAACATATAAGCTAAAGCCCTGCAAAACATCTGTCCTGGATGCACCTCTTGACAGGCAAAGTTCAGCAGCCCCAAAAGTTCCATGACTGAACCGATCCAAAACTTATTCTTGGCCACCACCCCCCATATGGCTGAACGCAGCCTCTCTATCTTATCCTTAGGTAAGCAAAGCAATCCCTGTTCCACATCTACTGTTAATCCCAGAAACTCCAAAGCTCTCGCCAGACCTTTCATCTTATGCTGTGCCAATGGTGCACCCAATTCTTCACACATGCTTATAAATTCCTGCAACCCATATTGAATCCCCACCCTCCCTTCTCCCACTAGCAAAAAATCATCCAAATAATGCACTGCCTTCTGCATACCCACCCTCTGATTCCAGATCCAATGTAAAAGGGAACTAAATTTCTTAAATGTTGCACATGCCACGGAACAACCCATCGGCATAGCTGTATCAAAATAGTACCTATCACCAACCTTCATCCCCAGTAACGGCCAGTCCTCCCTCCTGATGGGCAACAAATGAAAAGCTGACTCAATGTCAACTTTGACCAGCCACGGCTCCCGAAATTCCCTGATCACCTTCACTGCATCATCCAAAGAGGGGTAACGCACCTTAACTTCCTCATCTGCAATAAAATCATTCACTGATCCCCCTTCCGGAAATGAAAGATGATGCATCAATCTAAACTCCCCAGGCCATTTCTTCAGAACTAACCCCAAAGGCGACAACTTGTAGCTAACAAAAGTCAGATTATCAAATGGACCCCACAAACACCCTGCCCTACACTCCTTTCCCACCAGGTCTTTCAAGATGTCTTCATTAACCTTGAACTGAATGGAGTTTCTTACAACTCCCCCCCCCCCAATCCCACAGTGGACGTTATAGGAAATCCCTGCTGAAACCCCTGTATGACCTCATTCTTTAAGGCAAGATGAGGAAACCGCCGAAGCATCTCCTCCAACACCTCTACCTTAATAGGGAAGGGCACCCCTCCCCCTATTTCCTCTAAAGGATCCAAATCCCCTGGATCTATGAAAATTTCCCCTACCCCGAGCTGGCTGTAACCCCTGAGAGGCAAGAAAGTCACCCTCCCGCCCCATACCATTGTTGTTCCATGACCCAAAACCCTGCCATCCGCAGTAAGTCGCAGCATGATTTCCCCCACATCTTAAGCAGGTGTGTGCAAATTTGCACACAACCCATTAACAAGTACCATTGCTAAACTGCCAACACACTCCACCTGCATCACCCATGTTCATTCTCCTATTAAACCCACCAAAGCTGTCCATCATCGTAGCTAACCATATATCAGGATGACGTACCTTCCAACGCAAGGACTGGTCAATGGTTTTCATTTTACAGAACCACTGATCATACCACAATCATACATTCCCTGGCCTTAAAAGTTGTGCCTCCTAAATGGTGGGGAAGTACCCCAAAAGGGGCAAAGCTAACACTCCATCCTTCTCCAGCTGCACCGCCATGTAATAAATAAAACCGACCACCCAATTGTCCCATGTCCTAGGTCTAAGCTTACCTGTCCTGTTCCTCCCCAATACCGCTAATGCGACCAGCAAGTCCTTGTCAGTATCTGACTCTGCTTCCACTAACCTCTGGACCCCTTCCTCATCTATCAACTCAAATACATCAACATACTCACCTTTTCAGATCTTCTCATTCACCGTCCCCAGGATGTGAGGTCTTAAAATAACTGCTCTGTTGTCCTGTCCCAGGGCCTGAGTGGCTAACCAGTACCCCGGCTACAGCCCAAAGTCAGATCCTACCTCTGAGCCAGCTGAACTGTCCCTATAGCCCAGATCCACTCCAGCTATCTGTCCAACCGCATACCCGATTGCCTGTCCCAACCCCTTTTGCACCCTCCCTGTCACTTGCTCTCCCCTTTCCAGGTCCCCATCCAACAATATTCCAACCTCATCCCTCTCATCGTACTCACCAGCTAGTTCCCCAGCCATTGGTAAATTAATATAATTTCCTGCACCTTCGCTTTGCGACATACTGGGAACCGGAGCATCCACTGCCACTGTCTGCTTCTCCACCTGCTGCCTTTTCCCCTGGCCTGGAGTCTACATCACAGGGCGCGGTCTCTTCTGACCTGGAAATGGCTCCAGCTCCACCACTGCCTCGGACCTCTCCACGTCTTGGAATAATTCCTCCACCTGGGCTATGATAGCATGCCATCGCTGGTGTAATCCTGCTACTGTTGCCATCTGCAGAAAGAAACACACAACATTAATACTTATATATATATATATATATATATATATATATATATATATATATATATGTATATAATTTTTTTTATAGAGATATCCCCTCCCCCCAGCTCCCCAGTTAAAAGACAGGGTCCGCAATTAAAGTGGGTCCCCCCACCACACTCTATGTATCCACAGTGCCATAGTGTTAACCTCCCCCTCCATCCCTGTAACTTAACGTGAGAGTTTTTTTTATGTATTTATATATATATATATATATATATATATATATATATATATATATATTTATATATATATATATATATATATATATATATATATATATATATATATATCATAGTAATATTTTTTTTTTTTAATGGAACAAGCCCCAATTAAACTATGCAGACTACTCCCAAGTGGGTATGTGCTCTCACAGCCTGCAGTGTCAACCTTTTCCTTTCTCTTTTTCCTTTTATTTATTAATTTTTTTACCACTAAATGCAAGGGCAGGCCTGCCACCACTACTGTGCATGTTCGCAACCAGCCCAACCGCAAACCATGGGGACTGACCTCAGAAGAGCCCAGGAAAGCAATGGAAACCACTGCATGAACCCACCAGGGAGAAATTTACTATCTCTCAATGCTACCACCATCAATAACTGCAGGAAACACCTTCCGGACAGGGAAACCATCGCGAACACTTTACCCTTTAACTAGTAGGCATCCTACCAGCAGGCCGATGACCCCGGGCCTAGGAAGGACCGCATGGACAGGACCGCCATCTGCCGAATTAACCCACCAGGGAGAACTTCACTATTCTTCACCACTACCACCAATGAGAAAATGTGAAAACCCCCTTCAGGCAGAGAAGCCACCACGGAACACTGTACCTACTGACTGCGAAGCCTACTACCAGTAGACCACCAAGCCCAGGCCTAGGAAGGACCATGTGGACTGGACCATCATCTGCCACCCACCAGGGAGAACAAAACAGGGAGAATTCAACAATCCCCACCACCACCAAACTACAGGTAAGCCTAGTGACTTAGCTAGCAGCTGCAGCTTTCTAGACAGGCCTCCCTGCCCATCACTTTCCTAACCTTCCAATCCCTAGACCACTAGACCACCACTATGGCCCTATAGGATCCCCACCACCCAGACAAAAAAAAAATATATATATATATATATATATATATATATATATATATATATATATATATATATGAAACCTACCAATCTCCCAATGCTGATCCATCATATCCAAAACTACCTCAATCCTCCAAATGCCTACAGGTCATCTGGACGTGAGCTATCTGTACTATCATCCACCAACTCATGCCAAATGTAACTACTTCCTTTAGCTCCTAACACTTAGATCATCCTAAGGCCCACCCTTCCTTACTTAACTTTCTTAACTACTCCAATCCCCTTCCACTCCTCCATTACCCTGACACTAATTCTAATCACCCAGACTCCTACTTCCCAGTCCCCCCCCCCCCCCGTCCTTACTTTTGAGTCCAGGACGACTTAGTTTGTCCCAAACTACATTTATAAAAATACTTTTTTATCTCAGTAATTTGTTGCCACTTTTGCATGCTTCTTTCACAGAATGTGTAGCACATCATTACAAACAACATTTGTAAAACTTGGTGCAGACCAGGCAATGACACATGATCTGCTGACTCTCAGACTTGTCAGTTTTTTTTTTCAGGTGTTCCATTGTAAGTGAATGAAAGCCTAGTCTGAAGACAAATGGTAGGGCTACATCTTCTCAGAATCTGTGCATTATGGAACAGATTTTGCTTTTCAAAGGAATGAGGATGTCTGCTCCAATGAAAGCAGACAAGGTTAAAAAAAACTACATAAAATTTGGAATAAGGACTTATTTTGTTAAGGAGCTTTGGGAGGTGCAGCAAATCATGGCAAGATAAAAAAAATGTATATTTTTTCATCATTTGCCCGCAGTGGTCCTTTCAGTTTCATCACGTTATATCAGTATGGTCAACAATATTCAAGAATTCACAAAACTGTACATCTGTTTAATCACCAAACTAATACTACAGAAAAAGAAAAGTTATTTATGTAAAGATATCATGCTGAGGGCTGACCAGTATTTGTAGTTATACTGTTCATACTTTGTGTAGAGAGGATCACAAGCCAGAATCTTACTTACTGTGAAAACCTAGTGAATAAAGGAAGAATCAGTGTCATTACACACAATTTAAAAGTCCATCTATTTGTCATTCACTATTGCTCTGCAAGTTCTGAGTGAAAAAAACTCTCTCTGCTAAGGTATTAATTTATGATATATAGAAGGATAAATATTCAGCTTCTCAATTTAAACCAATTGATTTTGAACTGCCCAATCACTTTTATTCATTGAAAAATCACTATTGGTGTAGTTTCTGTTTGTGCACCTGCAATGACAGCAATTTCTATGGAATTTTTCTATTTTCATGTGTTTGTGTGACTGTGATATTGGCATAGTTCAGGGATAGAGTCTTGCCCCCACTTCTGAGGGGGCTGGCAAGAAAAAAAAAAGTTTTTAGAAAAAGTCAGCATAAAAATAAACACCCCTCGGGATTCATGAAGCTTGTGCTAGGTGCAGGCGTAGTGTCAGCGTTCTAAAACCAAATATTGCTGCTGTGCGATTCAGGTATGAGCTGTTTCCATGTGCACTACCTGCGTACCCTACACCCACACAACTTCTGGGCCCTGTATGCTAATTACCCCATGTGCAGCAGTGTAGCATGCAACTGAAGGCATGTAGCGATCCATGACGTGGTGCAGGTGTAGTGTAAGCATGCAGAAATGTAAACCATAGTAAACGGTTTACATTTTTGCAAACATAAGATCGGAGCCATGACAGCTGACCAAACACATGTATTATATTGTTAATATATGCCAATGGCTAAATATATAGCCATTGGCATAAAAAAATGTACAAAATATAAAATTAACATTTAATATATATAGTCGCACTATTGCGACGTGGAAGCACAGGGCAGCGGTGCGGAAAGGGGACCGCAAGGAAAATATAAAAATATAGAATAAAACCGCAATGAAACACATATCACCATTTCCCCCATAATAGTCAATGGCAGGCATGCTACACCATACTATGGCACAAGAGTCGCTAAGGGGCAGTGACAGTGTTATGCACAGTAGCTAGGAATTAATAAGCAATGCCATGCAAATGAGAGGAGTAATAGTGAATCACAGATTCCCCGCTGGTGTAAGGATGCACCTCACTGCGTAGCGTTATAACACCGAGGTGTGCCCTTGAGATAAAGATGACATCACGAGAGGGGTGTGTCACCATTGATGTAAGCACATTGGAGCATTGCTAAACTGGTTTTCCCCTAGCTAGGCAAAGCTGCAGGATAGAGGTGTGTTGAAATGACCATAGCTATGCTTAGCTGAGAGTACACAAGGTAACCGAATATGCATGTGAACGGAGATGAAAACATGCATAAACCCAGTAAACAGGTTTGTGTGGTTCGCACTGCAGCTGAAATAGGAAGGAAGTAGGAAAGAAATAAGGAAATGCTGCAGCAGTGAAATTGGAGTACAAATGACTAATTAACACATAGGAGCCTACAGTGGGCCATTTACAACAGCTAACAAGGCTGCAATCAGCTATCTGCAGAACAGGAAAAGGGAGGGGCTGTACTGCAAAGAAAACAGTAAAGTGTCAAAGCAGAGCAAAGCCGATTTGCAGTATATCAGCTGCAAGGCACGTTTTGCCATGACTGGTTAGGGAAAGTGCAAAACAAGAAAGATGGCAGGTGGATGCATGCCTGATAATGGGAGGGGATCCAGGTTTAAAAGTGAATTAAAGGGCAACAGATTAATCAAGTCAGGTAAGCAGATCTCCATAGTAAAGGCCCCACATTTGCAGTACTCATTGCAAAACCCATAATTAAGACACACTGCAGCTGGAATAGCTCATACACACCCACTGACATCAGCAGCATCCATAGCACAAAAGTATAAAGTGTGAAAGCACCTCACACACATTTTTGTGGTCCCATACACTCTGCACCAGTGGTGTATACAGACAGGGAACTTTTAGTATGTACATGTTAGGGGCTGCCATAGCTTTGATCCATCAGCATATGTTGGAGACTGAAGGTGGTGTGGAGGATGATGCACATGACCACCTCAGGCACCAGTGGAGGAGGAGAGTGTTCAGACCCAGGGTAACCTACCAGGGGCTACATGATTTAGAGATAGTAGAGCATTACAGGGTGGACATGGACATCCTATAGCAACTTGTGGAGCTGTGCCGGCCACGCCTCAGAGCCAGAACAAACAGAGGGGAACCCATTCCAGTCGATACGAAGGTATGTGTGAGCCTGAGAATACTAGCTACAGGTACCTTTCAAAGACCAACTGGGGATATCATGGGGATCTCACAGGCATCAGCATCCAGGGTACTACACCAGTTCCTGGATGCCATGTTATCACATGCCAATGAGCACTTATACTTCCCCCGAACGTAGGAGGTGTTGGCCAGCAATATGCATCTCTTCCACCATGTGGCAGAATACCTGGAGGTACTGGGTGCAATAGACTGCATGCACATACACATAAAGTCACCACCTAGTGAGCAGGGTAAGTGCTATATAAACCGCAAGGGATACCCCTCCATCAACTGCCAGGTTGTGTGCAATGCCAGGGCATTATCATGAATGTGTGTGCTGGCAGCCCTGTAAGATATTATGACTCCCACATCTGGCATGCCTCACAGCTCTATCAGTTATTTGCCAGGGGGGACATCCCAAATGGCCACCTGGTGGGGGATGCTGGCTATGCACTGGAACCGTGGATGATGACTCCCATCAGAAATGCACACACACACATGCAGGAATGTCATAATGAGGCACATGCACAAACCAGAATCATCATAGAGCGTGTGTTTGGGATGCTGAAATCACAGTTCCATTGCTTGGACATATCTGGTGGAGCCTTGCAGTACTCTCCAGGCACGTGTACCCACATCTTCATAGTATGTGCCATGCTACACAATATGGTCCTGCAGAAACAGCTGCAGCAGGGACAGAATGGTGAAGGCCCTCACAGCTCACCACCATTGCCAAGGGCCCCACCGGCACAGAGGTACTCCGACCTCAGCAGCATCCATAGCACAAAAATATAAACACCCTGAGCCAGCCCCAGCAGACAGACGGAGGCGTGGCCAGTATGCCCATGCCTTGGCAAAGAGGGAACGTATAGCACACACACTGACAGTGTAGGCACCTAGGGACTGACACCTTTCTCCACCTGCACACACAGTAAAAATGGATGGCACACTCAAGACTACCTGTAAATTGTCATGTATAGGCAGTCTACTGTGTGCGTCCAACATAGGCAGCCCTCAACTATTGCACACACAACTGCCATTGGCACAAGGTAAGTCAACACCAGAACAGTAAATTAAGCTGTCAGCGTGTGCTGATACTGTATGTATATATTCATAGGTAGGTACTTGGCCAACTGCCAGAAGCCATTCATAAGCCCAGCCAAAATGTGTCAGCTTTTGCCACCCAGTTGATTCATTAGCTGTTCCTCTGTGGAGCAGAGCCAATGGCGGGATCTCTGGGGTGCATCTACTGTTCCCCATCCACTCTTCAAGGTTTCTCTTGAAGAGTGTTAGTGAGGGTCTCTGTATAATGTAGTTAGGGATGTTGTTCCAAAGTATGGGGAGTGTCTGTGACAGGAATCTGTCCCTCCAGCATCTTCCAGTTATTGTTGTGGCAAGGTTCAGCTCATTACAGTGTGTGGCTCACTGTGACATGTATTCCCATAGTTGGAGCATATCCATTAAGCCTGAGTTCAACATGGCTGTGTTGGCCAGTGGAGATCATTTATGGGTAAATGAGATGCCACTGAGTAAAGCAGGAGTTTATTCAGTCTGGCTGCATAGGCCATATGTTGGAGGCCAGTATTCCCCTTGGCATGGTACTTTCGGGGATCTCCCAGTGTTTGAAGTGTCTTCTGAGGTACATCCCAAATGGGTTATTATAACCTATGATGGGACTGATGAGTGATGAGTAAAGGGGCGCTATAACCTCAGTATGTCTAGATGGGAATCCTTTAGTAATCAGACGGCCTACATAAAAGGATGTCCTAACTACTGTGGAGATATTATTGTCAAAGGGGAGATCACTATCTACCTTAGTCCCCAGATACCCCATTACCTCGTCCGTATTAAAGTGGCTGCCACTTATGTGTTAATATGTGGGTGCTTAATATTCCACAGTGGAATGACCATGCAGTTAGTGGCACTTGGCTGGAGGCCGTGACGTTGACACCCTGTGACGATCTCTGTGAGGCCCCTTGAGGGATGTCTGTGTCAGCTGGACTATCAATCATGGCTCCCAGTTTGCAGTCATTGCCAAACATGGTCTGCCGTAGTCCACCTGTGTTTGCCTGTACCTCTGAGAAGTATATGCCAAACAGTAGGGGTCCTAGGACTGAGTCCTGTGGGACACCAGTCATAACTGGTCAAGAGTTGGACCTGGAGACCACTAGTCGTACCATGTGGGTTCTGTGTGTAAGCCCGTTGGTAACCCGACCTGTGATGAATGGGAGTATGTACAGGCTGGTGTGTTTATCAATAATACCTGAGTTGGGCATGGTGTCAAAAGCTTTGGCGAAGTCCAGGTAGTATGTGTGAACCACCTCCCTGTCATCTAATGTCTTGGTGACTATATGTAAGATGTCAAACAGGTTCAGTAGGCATGAACTGCACTCAACCAAGCTGACCTGGGTTGGGTCACATGTTCGGAGGTTACCAATGTCTTTGTTAATGAGTGCCATGAGGATGCAATCCATACCATTGCAGACCAGGCTAGTCAGGCTTATGGGGGGATAGTTACCATGGTCAGTTGTGATTCCACCTTGATGGAGTGGAATAACAGTTGCCATGTGCCATTGTATGGGCATGTAGCCTGTGGAAAGGCTGAGGTTGGAAAGCTTAATTAGATGGGGGGTCAGGTTGTCTTGTACAGTTTGCAAGATGCAGTCTAGGACAACATCTGCCTCCATTGATGCTGTGTTCTGCTGTTAGAGAGGGCCATTTCCACCTGTGTGTCTGATGTGTGGGATACTGCACCTTTCGGGTAGTGTTGTGGGCCCTTTAGGGGGTGAAGTATGCACTGAATGCATCTGCAAGGATGATGGCAATATCAGTAGGGTCCGCATATTTTGTGCTATATTTCACCGGCATAGTGCAAATCTGTGTGTCACCACTTAGATCCTTGACATAGCGAAATCTTTCGAATCCTTGTGTATTCTCCTGCTGATGTTAGCCTTGGATGATGTCATGAGGGACCTACGTATCATACTAATAATGGTCATGGATGTCTGCCCTTCGTGGGATTTGCTGTTTGTCTGGAACACTGTCCTACTTCTGTAGTATAGCTTGTTTATTGCAGAGGTCCACCAGACTGGTGTCCTTGTCTAGGAGGAGTGAGTCTTGGTTTACCAGTGATGGCATGATCCATACATCCGTGTAGGTGCTTATAGGCTGCATTTGTAAATCTGTCTGTATCTTGAGCAGTGTTTCCCCTTAGCATGGGGGCTGTGAAACTCCCCACCCCTGTCACTAGTAGTGTAAATTTAGCTGTAGGAAAGATATACACTGTGGTATCTGTGGGTGGGGGAGATGCTTGGGTGTGGAAACAGTGAATAGTTCATGGTCAGATCTAACCACTGACAGGTTAACCTCCACTGTGGTGCACCTGTTGCACATGTTGGTAATGACCACTTCTAGTATGTTTCCACCTCTCGATAGGGAGGTTACCACCTGATACAGGGCATATGAGGTGATAAATTCCAGGAAGCGCTGGGCCTGGAAGTGAGTACTGAAGTAAGTTTCCTAGTTAATTGTATGGTAGTTGACATTGACTAATGCCAGGGTGTGCATTAGGACTGTCATGTTCTCCACTGTCTCCAGGTAGGTAGAGTGGTGGTCCTGGGTCATGGAGGATGATCCATAGCAGGCCACATTTTACAATGAAGTTGTGGCTGATGTTAGCTGCACATAGATGATCTCAGAGATATCATGCTGCCCCACAAACCTGGAGGTGTATGGATCCCTGTTGAATATGGATACACCCCCTCCATGTCTGTGTCAGTCCATGTTCTGTGGCTGAAATGTGTGGTATGGGCTGTTGTCTGGTAGTGCTGGTGTGCTTTCAGAAGCCTTAAGACAGATCTCAGTTACTGCACAGATGTTGATGTTGTCCATTCTGAGGAGTGCTGTGAGTGCATGCATGTTGTGATTACAACCCCTGGTGTTGAGAAGCATAACCCTCACTGATTCTGCTATTGTGCTGTTTACAGAGCTGGTATTCACCTTCAAGACTCTCCTAAATAAGGCACCATGGGGGCACCAATAGCCTTGGCCAGTATTCCAAAGCTTAAGGCTGACAAATAGGCCGGTATGATATTGTTGCATGCATGTTCCCCATCTGTGCTCATCTCTCCTACAGGTAACCTACTGGTAAGCAATAGACAGCTTTAAACTTATACAAGTCTTCTAGCTTCCAAGATAGGCTTTTGGAGTGACTAAGTATCAGTGTTCTGTATGTTTTTTCTGTACTTAACTGTTTCCTGACTACATGGTGATTTCTCACTGTATATTGTGATCTGAAGGTCTGTTTATTCACATATTATGGCTGTGATGGCCTGCACTTTAGAGGTTCACAGAAAGACTACTACCTATCTGCCCAAGGGCAATTAGAAGCATAGCTACAGTGTGTTGGCTTTCTCCGCACCATTGATGAAGTAACCGAGCCTCTGTCAAGCATAGCCAATGAAGCAATTCCAGGCAGAGTTGCTGGAAGCTGTTGAAGACTGTGGTTGTGGAGGGTGATAGGGGCACTTAGTGATCTAAAGAGGGCATGTTAATGTGACAATTCAACACAATTCAGTTTCCCCAACAGGTCTCGCAACTATCAAACTGGACAGGCTCCCCCACTCCCTGTCTGTATGGTTCTGGGACACATGATCCCAGGGGTGTATATCCTGTTACCCATTCACACAACAAGGTTTCCCTTGAAGTGTGTCAGTGAGGGGTTATGCCTAATATAGTTAGGAATGTAATGTATTGTCTCACAGTACATTTGTTATATGTTGTTATTTCAAGAGTAAGTGAGGCTCAGTGGGTTTGGGGGCCTCTGCCCTTTGCTTAGCCTAGCTTACACATAGAAATCATCTAAATAGGAAATAGATGGAAGCAACGTTAATGTCAACAGTGTAATGGTTACAGCATCTGCAAAGTATCTGTGCATTCAAGGTCCCAATCCCGATAAAGGCAGGGATGTTTATCATGTTTAAAAGTATACCTTAACCACAGCTTGCATATATAGGTAGTAAGTGTCTGTATAAAAAACATTCAAAACACCCATATAAACCCATGTGTGCTGGAGAGTACAGTCAACAGAGAATGTAATGTTACGTCAGCACATAGTGAGATGTTACTTCACTGACATCTATACATCCTGAGTAGTTAGCGGATGTGGCCGTGTTTGGGCGCAAAGGTTATACATTACAAAGTTTGTTTAACTTGTTTAACCGCTGCTATAATGTCACACAAACACTTTTAAACATACTTACAACTGCTTAAATGAGCCTTATTCTGGAGTAAAAAACATTTGTAAAGTATCGCAGGTGTTGAACTCTGGACCATGCACACTATAGTCATGGGTCTTACCACTAAGCCATCTGAAGTGTATACGTGTTTCACACTCTTACGACTACACCTTATACCATATGCATTCCACTGTCATGATCACAAATGGGATAGTCACTTTGTGTACATATGTACAGTATATTATAATGTACTGTATTTTGTGAACCAACACATTCCAGTCTATATATGTATTACTGTTACAAATTAATATGAAATATATATATATATATATATATATATATATATATATATATATATATATATATATATATATATGTCAGTGATGTCTGCACCCACATTTATATACATATATACACATATATATATATATATATATATCTATATATATATATATATATATATATATATATATATATAGATATGTATATATATATATATATATATAGGTACTAGGCTATCTGCCCAAGGGCATTTATAAGCCTAGCCAGAGTGTGTTGGCTTTCCCACCCCAATAATTAATTAACTGATCCTCTGTCAAGCAGAGCCAATGAAGTGATCCCAGGGGTGTATTTTCTGTTACCCATCCACTCGTTAAGCTTTCTCTTGAAGAGTGTTAGTGAGGGGCTCTGCCTGATGTAATTTGGAATTTTGTTCCAAAGCATGGGGAGTTTCTGTGACAGGAATCTATCCCTCCAGCATGTTCAATTTATTGTTGTGGCGAGGTTTAGGTCAATAGAACATGTGGCTCGCAGTGACTTGGATTTCTTTAGGTGGGGCATGTCTATCAATTCTGAGTTGGACATGGCTTTGTAAGTCAGGCAGAGATCACCTCTGAGTAAGCGATATGCCACTGAGTACAGCCAGAGTTTTTTCAGTCAGGCTGCATAGGACATATGTTTGAGACCAGCAATCCTCTTGGTGAGGTATTTTTGTGGTCTTTCCACCTGTTGGAAGTGTCTTTTGAGGTACAACCCAAATGGAGCATTGTACTCTATGATGGGTCTAATGAATGATGAGTAGAGGGGCACTATAACCTCTATTTCTAGATGTGAACCCCTTAGTAATTAGATGGGCCACATAGAAGAATTTCCTAAATACTTTGGAAATATGATTGCCAAAGGAGAGATTACTATCTAGCTGAGTTCCCAGATCTCTTATTACCACTTCTGTATTAAGGGGGCTGCCACCTATGTGGTAATTCGTGGGTGTTTTGTTTTTCCCAAATGGGATGACTATGCTTTTTTTGGAATTTAACTTGAGGCCATGACTTTGACACCAGGTGTCTGTCTCAGTAAGGCCCTTTTGGAGGATGTCCGTATCAGCTGGAGAGTCAGTTATGGCTCCGAGTTTGCAATCATTGGCGAACATGGTTAGCCATAGTCCTCCTGTGTTTGCCTGTACGTCTGAGAAGTATATGCCAAACAGAAGGGGTCCCAGGACCAAGCCTTGTGGGATACCTCTTGTGACTGGTTTAGAGTCGGACCTGGAGCCCGCTATTCTTACCCAGTGAGTTCTGTCTGTAAGCCAGTTGGCAACCCATCTCGTGACATAGGTGTTTGTGTTCAGGCTGGTGAGTTTTTCTCTAGTACCCGAGTGGAGAATGGTGTCGAAAGCCTTGGTGAGGTCAAGGTATGCTGTGTGAACCAGCTTTCCCTCATCTATGGCCTTGGTGACTGTCTTGAAGAAGTCAACCAGGTTAAGTAGGCATGATCTGCACTTAACAAAGCAGAACTGGGTCGGGTCAAGTGTTTGGAGGTTCCCAATGTTTTTGTTAATGAATTGCATGGTGATGCACTCCATAGCCTTGCAGACCAGGCTAGTCAGGCTTATGGGGCGATAGTTACCAGGGTCAGTTGTGGCCCCTCCTTTGTGGAGAGGAATAACCTTTGCTGTGCGCCATTCTATGGGCATGTAGCCTGTGGAGAGGCTGAGGTTGAACAGCTTTTTTAGGTGGGGAGTTAGTTCGTTCTGTAGTTCATGCAAGACGCAGCCTGGGACATCATCTGGTCCCTTTGATGCTGCATTTTTGGCTTTTGAAAGGGCTGTTTTCACTTGTGCATCTGTGATTTTTGGGACATTACACTTTTCCAGTATTGTTGTTGGCCCTTTTGGAGGTGAGATGGGGGTGAAGTTGGCACTTAATCTATCTGCCAGGATGTTGGCAATAGCAGTAGGTTCAGTATATTTTGTGCTATTTTGCACTAGTTCAGTGCATATCTGCAAGTTGCCACTTAAATTCTTAACATAGCTAAAGAAGGCTTTGTGGTTATCTTTTTAATCCTTGGCTATTTTTCTTTCGAAGTTAGCCTTGGATGATTTCATGAGGGACCTCAGTTTCTTACTGATACTGATCAGGGATGTCTTTCCTTCTTGGGATTTGCTTTTTTTCTGAAGTAGTTTCCTCCTTCTATTGTATAGCCTGTTTATTACAGGGGTTCACCAAACTGGTTTCCTTCTCTTAGAGGATTGAGTCTTTGTTTTGCTTGGGATGGCACGATCCATACATCCTTGTAGGTGCTTATAGAGTGCATTTGTAAAGGGTTCTGCATCTTGGCAGCATTATCCTTTAGCATGGGGGCTGTGAAACTTACCACTTCTGTCTTAAGTAAGGTGAAGTTTGCTTTAGAAAATTTTTTTTTACTGTGGTTTCATTAGTTGGGGGTGGTGGTGGGGTGTGGACATCCAGAGTGATTAGTTTATGGTCTGACATAACCGGTTATGGGTTGACCTCCGGTGTGGAATGCCTGTCGCCCATGTTGGTGATAACCAGGTCCAATATGTTTTAACCTCTGGTAAGGTATATATATATATATATATATATATATATATATATATATATTTATATATATATATATATGTGTGTGTGTGTGTGTGTGTGTGTGTGTGTGTGTGTGTGTGTGTGTGTGTGTATAGATATATATATATATATATATATATATATATATATAAAATGTACATATATATATATATATATATATATATATATATATAGATATATATATATATATATATATATATATATATATATATATATATATATATATATATATATTTATATATATATATATATTATACAGTTACATCAATAGCCATATATATAAACATCTATGAATACACTTCATGACACAGAAGCACTCCAAAGGAATTGGAGTGTACAGCTCTGGTATTATAACTATTAATATTAACCTAATTCACCATAGAAGGGATGGTTGTTGTGTATGTGAAGATTGGGGTGGAGGAGGAATGATGGGTAATGAAATCATGCATCAAGGAGGGCCTGGGTCGGATACCCAATAAGTGAAGTGGAGGGGTATACATGGGGTATGAGGACAATATAAAAAGGACACAAAACAAGAATCTTTCTCATTCATAATATACCCTGTCATGTCACATTGCAACACCTAACTTCACAAACATATGGACATTAACATGTAACATGGCCCTATGTGAAATAGTTGCTGTTATACAATTGAACAGCTGATGATGTAACAGGGGTTGTATGAACTAATCCCGTTTCAGAGGGATGAAAGGTTCGTACACCAGGAAGTGTTAGCGAGTACTGATTATCAGCACAGTATAATACACAGTAACACCAAACTAAATATGTCTGGTAAGCACATTGTAAACCCCCTAACATTATATGCATAGCTATGCAGCCTTGAGCTGGTCAAACAACCTGGCCAGACTGAAACATATGCAGAAGTATTAGGTACAGACAAACCCTGAACAAGTAGCAATGTTCAGAAATATAATAGCAGTACTCACATTTAGACCAAATCTTCTAGGCATTACACACAATATATTACTGTTCGTCTCTATACAGCTGTTGCAATAGATTCCAAACAACACTTCCAGGCTGTCTTCCTCACAAGTAAGGCAAAAGGAACACGCCCAAGTGGAGTACTCAATTGTACTCCACTGTTGCCATGGTATTGGCTATGGCAGTAGCAGCACAGCTGATGTGCATGTAATTAGCTACTTAGGAACACCAATTGGTTATCGGGATAGCACGTTACTGATCTGTAACTATAAAAGGTTGCCTTGGCACACATTCAAACTGTCTGTATCTACCTTTAGGACAGTACAAAACAGTGAAAAACGAACTGAAAATGAGTATTATACTAGTCAATAACACCTCCAATTACTAAGAAGGTATGTAAAACATGTAGTATGTCTGTGTATGTATTACCTGTTTTGTAAGAATTACAGTGAAATCAATGCATATAGTGGAAATAGCTATCTTGTAGTGATGTATTGTTGAGCAGTAGTAATGCTTGTAGTATTCTATGTGTTTACTGCTGTAGGTCACAAGGCAAACTCCGCATATACCACAAGGGATGTTATGGGCTTGGAACTCACCAATTTGCTTCCAGCTACTGTCAGTGTCAGGATTGGTCCAACAAGTATGTGCTATAACAAGGGATAGTATATGTCGATATATTGTAACAGTCAACATATGTATGGGTGTATAAGTAAGATGAACATGTCAAAGGTGGGCTTACTGTGCAAATATGGTGTGCATTGTGGGATATTGTGCCAATAACTGTGTAATGTACAGTATTTCAGGCAGATCTGTATTCCATTCTACATAGCAGTTTTGTTATGTTATGCAAACAGTAGTTATGTCTACTAGCAATTACAATACTCAATAACAGGATACATATCATTTGTATTCATCTGACAGTTTAGCAGCATGATAGCAAAGATAATTGGAAGAGCTAGGTAACTATCCATGCACATAACACATGTAATATCCACCTCTCTAGTATCATTTGCAGGCAATAACAGCTGTGCATGTGTACATGTTATGCAAATGTGTAGTGACCCTTGTTACAGGGCTGGACCTCTCTAGTATCATTTGCAAGCAATAACAGCTAAGCATGTGTACATGTTATACAAATGTGTAGTGATCTGTGTTACAGGGATGGACCTCTCTAGTATCATTTGCAAGCAATAACAGCTGTGTATGTGTACATGTTATGCAAATGTGTAGTGACCCTTGTTACAGGGCTTGGCCAAATGGCTATGTGCACACCTACATAGAGTGGATATTGAGAGTAGAGACACATTGGTTGAACTACCAGGTTTGTGTAGCCTAACCTCTCATTGCCAACCTAACAGCCACTTACACATACTGTATGTAAGGTAGTGCACAGTACTGGTAATGAAACAGGTTGCATATCATCTTTAACTCCAGTGTAACATCTGCAGTCTTCACAGGTGATGGCTTACACTATCTGTTTATATCCTGATCATGTTGATAGTGGGATCAGAGTCTACTGATACATTACTCTGTTTGGAGAGTGGGTGTCTGTACCCAAGAGAGCTCATGGTCCTGGTGGATATGTGAGTATATACCCAGAGAAGGAAACAGACCTGTAGACACTTGCATCATCTGTAATCAACTAACAGGATGTGATGTGCTCCTCAGAGGAGGATTGCTGCTAAAGGTAGCTACAATGTTTCCGTAATAGCAAGTGTTGTTACATCCATAACACAAATATTTACATGTGAGCATCATTGTCTAAAACATCTGCATAAGCAATAAGTAAACTTAATACAGTACTTGGTACTTGTAGTACTGATTGCTCATACAGGCATGTCCACTAGTCAGCTACTGGTGTTTACTAATGTCAGCTGTGTGTATGTGGCCATCCTAAGCAATGTAACCTCTATGTCATGTACACTGCTAAACCCACCTAACACCATGCCCCACACATTGTTTGAGATACAGCTACAGGGGTAAGCTGGAAGGCAGCCCAGTCTACAGCCATGACTGGACTGGACAGTCATGAGGTTTAGGTTAACACATGCACCTCATCATCACAACCATCACATACCCTTACCAGAATACATTAAGAACACCCACACACACTACCAGAAATCAAACACATTCACAGACGCTTCTAAGTATCTGGCCAAACAAGTGACCTCCCAAGCTGGAAGAGACAGACAACAAAATAACAGACTGTATGACATAGTTTGCATAATTGTGCCACACCTCAGAACACATGGCTGGGAACATGCCCAATAGTACTCATTTGTGAATGCAAACTCTAGCACTTTCTTAAACACCAACCTATATGAGGGCATACATACTGTCAGCTGCCTGTCTGCCATGATTAGCCACATACCCATACACTCAGACCACCTTTTAAACTATACACATGGCTCTGGCATATTCCATGTTGTTGTGCAGGACCTGTGATGAAGTAGCCTGGACTGCATGGAAACACATGTAGGAACTACCAGGTCTTGTAGCCCATGCAGGTATGTCCCAAGGCCTGGGTAGCATTCTGCCATTGGCCAGAATGATACTGCAGTACAGGGACAAAAGGATTGTATTCCACAATTGCCTAGTGCAGTGATGCAAGTAAAAGGGTATCCAGTACCTGTCTGCCTGGGATAAAATGGTTGACAGACCATGATGCTTTGCCAGACAGGGCCTGCACATGTCACCCCTGGGAATCTGGATACTGCCTAGGGGTCATGCTTCCCCTATAATGCCTTCATCATGCACAGTTCAAGTGAAGGTCCACTGATGTTACAGGGACAGCCAAGCAATAAACTACCGGTCTCGCTACACAATGATACATGTCAGAAACACTATATGGACACACATATGTCAATCACAAACATGGAGAACATATCTGTGCAGTGACTGAGACATGTTTCAATGCTCCTGTGAGCATACCTGCATGACCATGTTATAACATATACCTCACCTCTTGGCCATTGTCCTTTATTGGAACACACGGGCCACAGGTGTGTCCATATTCCTGATGGATATGTGCACCCCCACGCTAGTTGCACTCGCATAACTTCAGATGCATTATGCTGAGCAACTACCTTTGTGCCAAAGTGGTATTCAAATTGCACCCTGTGACAGATCACCCACCATGCCATGGATTTCCCAACTGTCATAATGTGCTGTAATGAGGAGGATTAGGTCTGAGACAGAAAACCATAATAATGGTTACTCTCAACTATTCCATTATGAACTGGGAAGACTCCTCAAGCACCAACACCTGCGCTCAATGCATGTTGGATTCCATCA
Organism: Protopterus annectens; assembly: GCF_019279795.1. Classification (NCBI taxonomy): domain Eukaryota; kingdom Metazoa; phylum Chordata; order Ceratodontiformes; family Protopteridae; genus Protopterus; species Protopterus annectens. The sequence goes on from NC_056739.1 coordinate 1,879,280,636, forward strand.
ACCCCAATGACCTGGATCACAGTAGTCACACAAACAAGGCTAACAGTATGCTACACATAGTCAGTCTCCAATGCCAATGTTATGTTTCCTAAGAGCAAAGTGGTGACTGTCATGGCACTCATGCAGATGGACAATGCATGTGCAAATGATGAATCCTACACGAATGAAACTTAAGCAGTCACATATGTGCAGTGATTGTGCCATTGAAACAGAACCAAGATTCAACCAAACACAAAAAAGAAGGCAAACTGGTGCTATCATGATTTAAACTGTGCCACAGAAGGTAGTAACTGTTGCAAGAGTGAACACACATGAGTGGAGGCCATCCCTGGTCAGCCTCAGTAAGATGCAGATACACCATATAAAACCACACAAAGTTACTGTGAAACTAATCATCCACATATTATGAGGCCAAGCACAGGTCATTCTATAGCTGTGTCATTAATCGTAATGGCAATGACAAGACCTGCCGTACTGCACAGCACTATGGCATGGGAATTACTGCACCAACAGAAATAGCACCTTTTCATCCAAATAGGGTTTGGAGAACCTAAACCCACTCTCAACTCCACCCCAACAGGTACACTTAGTAATATACCCATGCACACTACAGGGCCCCTGTAATAACAACTATGCAGGTACAAGCTGCACTCTCTAAAGCCATAGATACAGCTTTCATGGGACCTGTCAACATCCCAGGGTGTATTCTAGACAAATGTAAGAACAATCAGCTATCTACATACACAACATGTTCGATCATAGCTCCATGTCAGGCAGTGTACACACCGAATGGTGCACAGCAACAGTTATCACACCCATAAAGGGGGAGACACCATTGATAATGGGAAAGTGTGCACAATTAACCATGATCAACATATTTGATGTACTCAGTACAGATGTAGATGACGTAGGGTTGATTCACACTGCATATCATGACCTTGCCAGGTCGTAGGACACCATCACCCATACTGTGTTCCAGCTACACTCAGTAAACTAGGTGTATATTCCTATGTCACAGGGTGGTTGGCAACTGGACTGCTGCCAGAACCAACACCACAGAAGGTGTCTGACTAATACACGCACATCAAACCAGTGCTAGCTACAGTAATACAGGGTTAATTCCAGGTAATCCCCCTCATTGTAATCTATACCACACAGACTAACATAGAAGACATCTGCCTATTGAAGTTTGCAAATTACTATTAGCTAGGAGCAATAGTTGACTCAATGTGTGCTGTGTTCAACATACAGAAGGGCCTTTGTGTGTCAGATGTGTGGTGTGTGACATATGGCCACAGTCTGACAGCTAAGTATTGGATTGTCATTCGCTATGTTAAAAACCTTGTACCCATGAACTACCACCTAGGCAGTGGTCAACATAATGGCAACTGTATGTGTATGAGATGCAGCTGGATAGTAGTCTTTCCTTTTATAGTTACTTCACCACACCAGTCAGGTAGTCATATGTGGCACCCCTAATCATGACAGGGTGCCATCCAGGAATATAGAGATAATTGCTCAGCCTTACTCAACACTCATGTGACCCATAATATATCACCTATTTCCTTTAAGGGTTATTGCCCATGTGCAGATGACCTACACTGCCCTTCCCAATCCCTAGCTCCACTATGTAGCATGCAGCCTACCCTGAATAAAGCCCTGTCCAACCCAGAGGTGTTGGACATGCTATACTTAACACATCCTGAGCCCAAATAAACACATACTTCATGGACATCCACCTTTCTAGTACAAAGGTCACAACATGCCTGACAGATCCCTGCCCCATACACTTTATGTACTCCTGCCATACTATGCATCCCTGTCCAGCGAAGCTGCACATCACCCCTCTCTGTGACATGGTGCGATGACCGCATGCCAAATACATCAATAACCCTGTGGATCAGTTCTGTGGCACTGCTTGAACTGGCCACTGAAACTTACCTGTCTGCTGCCTACAGGTAGGTAACCTGTCTGCCTAGGCTCATAAATGGCCCAGGGTATATAGCCTACTAGATCACTATGACCATACATGCTATAGTTGATATCTAACCCTGCAAATACCATCAGGCATGTGCAACACAGGCAATACATGGCAGGATGCTACACAGCTGTACAGTGCCATGTAGATTTATATGGCAAAACACATACATGCTTGCAAGTCTGCAGGGTCACAGGTCATGTCCCTAACGGCTATGTATGACTATATATATGACATATACACATCATTAAGGTCAATTGCATTAAAGTGAACACATCCAGGCATGTGCTGATAGGTAAAGAGACCAATACAGGCAAAAAGACATGCCCACGTCAAGACAACATCCACATGAAGTATGAGCAATGTCATCACATGACACACACATATATGGCGATAACATCACATCACCAGTTAGTGTCAAATGTGTGTGACTTATACATGTCAATGGTGTTAGTGTCATGTAGATTTGCAAAGACTTATTTGTAATCTTAATAAATGTGACACAGATGTATGTTCAGCGGTTCTTCTGCACTTCTCTGTGAGTTACTCTGACCTGTCTCCATCATTATGTCTATCAGGTATGCCATGTAGCAGGCTGCCAGCGTACACCTGCTTGGAGGATGAGGTCCTCGTCCCATACCTCCTCGACAACCATGCAACACTCTTCAGCCATGTGCCACAGGATGCACAGCAGCGGGATGCCCTGTGGGACGAATTCCGCAGAAGGGTAAATGATGTTGGCAGTCACAATCGCACCTATCAGCAGGTACACTGACACTGCATATGATGGGTGAAACAGTCTGCTAATGCAATCGCCAGGGAACAAGGTGCAACAGGTGGGGGGCTACTCACCCAGCTCCCACTCACATGTACCGCGGAACTACTGGCCAACCTGGGGATGCCTGCAGACCTCCATCCACAAGCTTTAGCTGGTATTGTGGAGGTGGGTGTCTCTCAACCACCGAGCCTGGAGTTGCCTGTTAAGTCAGTATTGCACATATAACACAACTATATTTCACATAGTTACATGTGTTACTGTACAATATGTAATGTGACATCATATGCAAGGCATGTATGCACACATGCCACATACTATAGTCTGCTACTCTATGTATGCACAGATGTGCATACTCCATAGTATAGTGTATTGTACTGGCTTATGTGCTAACATGAACATTGCACCCTGTAGCTATCACACAGGAGTGGATAATGATCTTACTGCTGTGACACTCCTATTTAGGTACCTCTGGCATTTTGCAGTGACAGCAGCCTGTGTCAGGTGAGATTGTTATTATTTACCAGGCTTGATAATGCACAGATCATATTAATTGCATGCTATCTGCCATAACACACGTACACATAATGTATGGTGGTCTTGTTAATAGACACTGGTCAGACCTGCAAGGCATCACAGTGGTTACCCATATGAAACAATTGAAGACTATATGAAACACCTACACTAAACCTTCCAAACTGTTATTGCCAGATGTGTGGACAACTGTGAATACAATGGTGGAGGTGTGTTTCACTATAGGGATAGGTACTACATATCAGCATTACACATGTTGGGAATCCAAACAGTAGTGTACAGAGAGCATATGTGTGCACACACTCTAAATGTGTCGGAGCTGGAGTATGGCCAGCCCACAGGATACACCCTAGTGGATTATACCCTTGCTATGAATGTCACAAAATGTCATGTGCTGTCTGACAAGTCCATGACATGTAGTGGGTTGACTACAACACTGCTCAACTATCCTGCAAAACATGATGTATCCCATCCCATACATACCACCCTTTGTCAGCATAACCCTGTCTTCAGTGGAGCATATGACATCTATATGGGATAACACTGACATGTCAAATAAGATGGCCATCACAACCATTGGACAGAACATGTGTACACATGGCCATGGAGGATGGCTGTGGACATAAAGCAACACACACAGTAGAAGTGATGTACATGTGTGTACACCCTGTTGTATATTGGCTCGACACAATACAACTATGGCCTTAGTGGAATGGTGATATTGCAGATATGAAACACTAAACATCATACAGGCCTGTGCCCAGCTTGTGTTGGCATAACATGACACCACCACATAACGTCTTGAACATCTTGAGTGTGTCACAACATGAAAGCATTCACCTATACAGTATCCAAATACATACATGTGTTGCACAACATACACATACAACCACATCAGGCCACAGATACAGTACATTCACCTTGCTGGTGTCAGACATTACTGTCATGCCTGCTCGTCATGTGTGTGAAGTACACAGATGGCATGTGGGACATAGAGTACTGCTAAGTTAGCCATGTGTGGGCATAGTTGCCAGGCATCAGTATTATGGTTGCAGATGTGCAGGGGTGTCATCCATATGCCCTTCTGTGAACTGTGTCACACATTCCACATTAGGGTTTAGTGTGTATACACCTCAGTGACATGGGTCACATTCTACATTAGATATGTATTGTATGTGAACATAGTCATGGCAATGAACTGTATCAGTAACTCACACTGTATAGCAATTGTGAAGCCACATGATGCCCTGCAATGGCTATGCACATCAGCTTAAATGTGCAGTATGTCACTGCATATTTGTAGGGGGGACAGACAATATTGCGTCAGCTGAAGGCCCATGTTAGTATAACATGTCCCTGCATTGGGACACCATTACCATACTGTAGATTGGAAAGGACACCATTGGGTTACACATGTATGCATGCCATTCAACACGTCAGCAGAAGACATTTCATACTACATGTGATTGGCAAGGTCATACACCACACATCATGCCGGTGTACTGTAAACCTGTGCTGGTCTGCGGCACCATTGCAAAGTAGGGACAGCCAAGTCAAACATGTGTGTACAGCCACATGCACAATGTCTGTAGACTCAGCTCAGGTGTAGATGGAATAATGTTGAACAGACATGCACTGCTTTGGGGGAGATATGCAAGCTAGGGCTCAGGCAAACATAGTATTCAGTTAACATATCCTTCTGCTCATGTCCTCACACATAGGGGTGGTGGCCAACACAAAGCATCAGTGGCATATGTACAAAGGTCAGCCATTGTTTGTTAATATGTGGTGTATGTTGCACACACCGTGGCAGTGCGGTGCAATGGTGCAAAGTGCATGCATTGTGTTGGAGGTATGTGCATAGGCTACTAACACAAGTGGTGCAATACAGGTATGTATGCTAACCACCATTATAATTGTGTAAGGTGCATGCCATCTGCTAAAACACATGCATGCTGTTGTGTGCAACTCAGGGATGTATGATAACTTCCACTATAATTGTCTAAGCTGAATACCATCTGCATGTAGCGTGTGTCTGTGTGTGTCTGTGTGTGTCAGTGTGTGTGTCTGTGTGTGTATCTGTGTGTGTGCTTGTGTGTGTGTCTGTCTGGTATAACTTGTAATGTACAGTTCTTGTCTTCCCCTCACAGGTGTTGATGTAGGTGCATTGCCCTTCTGCTGTCCACCTGATGTTAGTGTCCCCACAGACTCTAGCAGTGATGACAGTATGATTGAGGCACAGGCAGGATTGTCAGGGACTGAATCTGTGCCATTGGTTGCCATTCCACCTGTATCCCCTCATCCTCACACACAGTTCCCCTGCCTACACATACCCCATCACCACTGGCCATAGAGGAAGGAGAGTTGGTGGGTGGTAGCATGGAACAGGGAAGTGTGGAGACTATGGAAGATGTGCCTGCACATCATGATACCAGTCAACTGACTGGTGATGTCCCACACTGGCATGTGCAAAGCGCTGTTCTGAGGAGGACCACTGGCCAACATGCCCCTGCGAGTCAAAGCACATCAGCTGGAGTCACCAGACGCATGTTTTGGGCTGTAATGGAGGCACAGGCACATGCTGAATGGTACAAGAGAGATGGCCTAAGGCTTCAGAGGGCTGCTGTCCATTCATTAACTGACAACATCCAGGCACTTACAAATGCTCACCATCATCTTGCAGATGTTTTGGATAGACGATTGGGTGACATGGTGGGAGTCCTTGACCGTGGTATGCCAATCTTTGAGCGTGGAATGTCTGTGCTGGAACATCTTGTAGGAGTGAGGCCTCGGGCACGTGGACGTAGGCCAGCTACATCACCTGTTGAAGGTCTAAGTGAATATGCTACTGCACATGCCCACTCCCATAGTGGCAGTAGTAGCAGCAGTGCAGCTGGCCTGGTGCTGTTCAGTCCACACCAGGACAGAGCAGGCCACATGCACATGGCCCTGGACAGTCCCAACAGGGATACAATTCCAGTGGACATGTGTCATCAGCCAGTATCCAATTTGGACCTCTGCCTGGTAGTGCCCATGCAACCCCTGGCAGGCGCAGGTCACATTGCTGTGGCCGGACACCGTGAACTGTAAAACTTGCCTTGTACAGTCTGCAGCTGTCAATAATACCCCTGTGTAGGCCAGCCACATGCCAGACCTGTGTGCATGCATACACACACACACACCAGAAACAAATGTAGGGCACCTCAACACACACACGCGTAACATCCACACATGCCCAGTGATATCACAGGCCCTAACACACACACATGATGTCATCCAATGGGGCAGCCTAGGCCTCTGGCAAACATTATCACCCTGTGCATATGATGATGCCTATGCTGCATCCCTGTCATCCACACCATCGGTGCAGGGACATGCTCATATGGTTTGATGCACAGGATGAACATACTAGGTAGACAATTGTAGATTAATATTTTATAGTAGTGTTGACAGGCAGCAGACATACCATCTATTACAATTTTAGAATGCATTTTGTACGTTTGACAGTATGTATCATGTGTAACAACACTAACAGCATGTTGATCTTGATGTTCTGCCTTCCTCTTTCAGGTGTAGTTGCATGTGCCGGGGGATGTTGGTGTTTGCTGTTAGTGTCCCATATGTGCATGTTGACTACTCACAGGTCTGTATGACAATGCCTGCATGAACTTTGTAGCTTCCACATCACAGTTAAAATCTCCCATGTTTCAATTATGTTTACTATTCTAATGCTTCAAGAGCATAATAGCTGTGTAGTAAGCTACTGTGTTCAGAGCCATCACATCCATAGTGGGTGACATCACAGGTATAGTTACCTGGAGCAGGGAGGAGGTAAAAGAGTGGTAGGGCAGATGACAAGGGTAAAGGCCAGTGGAAATAGTGGTTTCTCATTGGGAAGCAGTAATACCCACTGCCATGACAGCATGCAAACACAGACACATCCACACACTCAGGGATTCACAGACACAGTAACACACACTCTGACACACACACACTCACACAGTTGCCAGTGTTCAGATGAGAACCTCTGCCTATGTGCATATCATCATTATAGTACTATGCAATTACAAGATGCACCACAGAGATTACACATGTACAGGTAGTTAGAATGGCCTAAGATCGAGGACATTGATAGGGATACTACAGTGCAGTGAGAGAATGTGGGGAGGGGGTTCATCAGTAGGCTATGTAACAACAGGTCACACCCCAGGGTGTACATGTTAACAGGCGGTTAGAATGCCCTTCTAAGATTGATGATATGAACAGGGATACTAGATTGCATTGAGTTGATGGGGGGAGGGGGCATTAACATTTCACTATGGTAAAATACAGCCTCACTCCAGGGACCGGACAGTCATACACACGGACAACCATACACACACACACACACACACACACACACACACACACACACACACACACACACACACACACACACACATACACACACACACACACACTGTGGCATTCACAAAGATATACAACTATGTCACACACATACAGACACTTGACATGTGTAAGGTTCAACCACCTGCCTATGCCTTTCTTTCTACACTTCATTCTGTACAGATGTCAACAACAGTGTTCAGGAGAGTGAAAACATGTGGGATGTATTCCCAACCATATGTGACATATATGGACACACACATGCACCCACACGTGCCAGTACTGTGAATCAAACACCTGCCTATCTCATGATATGTATTACAGAAGTACAGCACTATCACATTCACTACAAAGCTTACTGACTCTTTCCTTTGCCAACTGTGCTGATATATGCACAATATATACACAGGGGAGGTATTACTGTTACAGGTGTCAAGAGGTTTGCCTTCAGTGTCACCCTTACTGCATTCTACATTGTCTGTCTTCCACTTCAATTAACAAAACCTGACCTTAGCAGTTACACAGGTTATTGTAGGAATGGTTGTAACACACCAGTGAGCTGTCCTCAGTAATCATTCACCTGCAAAGTAGCCCCACCGCTTAGTAGTCATGGCCAAACATCTGTCCATACCTCATGTACAGCTTACTGTACTTAGATCATATCACTATATACAGTTGGCAATGTTGAGGCTGTATTGCAACAGCATGATATACTAAGACAACAGTCACCTTCAAACATCAGACACTGCACACACATGGAGTCTACACAAACATCAATACATGTACACACATGCGGTCTACATCAGTAAGTGCACTAGCAGGTCAAGAGGATACATTCCACACCTTCCCCACACCATGTGTGAAACATAGCCAAGCATTACACCATAATGGATGTTGTTTTCATGTACTGGTAGGACACAACCACCTTCACTGAGTAGCCAGGTGTACCTATATGACAGCAGCGCATATCAGCAAAACACACACAACATTATTCCATGTCATGCTCCTACAAACTGTTACTTGACAGTGCCATGGTGAAGCCAGGGCACTGTAATGGTCAACAGTGAGCACATTATATTTGCCATGCACACCTCATGTTTACTGGAAGAGTGCCAGCAATGTGCACTGTTAGGCTAGGCAGTACACTCATTCATGGATGTGCGAGGTCTGTGGCTTGTAAACATCTCACCCCAGCACATACTAGCTATTGTGGTACTATGGCTAATGTCCAGACAGCACACAGCATGCATGGCTTGCAATTTTTGACTTGGGGTATATGTAGGAGCTTTGACCACACATGGCTGTACATATCATGAACATATCACCTGTGACTACTCAGGAACATACAGAGCAGAGCTGGATTTCCCTGGGTCTGTCAATACAGGCCTTGTGAAGGTCCTGTGATCCTGTTATTTGGGTATGTTTATAGGCATTGAATTAGGTGGACATGTCGGATGACATACATGCCACATGGGGTGTTGTATTATATGATAGGTGTCATGGGTGACCAGTAGAGAGAGAATATTACCTCTGTTAACATAGATATCAAACCTTATGTACTGTTTGCATGCTATCTGCCATGTGCATTTGTGTAATGGCTGTAGCCACCTGTATGTAGAAAGGATAAAAAAGCTATGGTAATGTCATTTATGTTGTATGAGTGTGGGATGTACACATCCAGGGCAGTTACAGTTAGGTCATATCCAACCATGAAGGTGTTGTTTACTGGTGTACAGCAACAATTGACTGTGTTAATGCTGACAACATCTGAGGGACCCTGGTATATGTACAACTGAGCTGGTTACAAACAGTGGTATTATTGCATTGCATAACACATTATGCAGCTGTGTCTGTACATGGGTACTTTGCACAGTTGATGTAGGCCTAGGTACAGTCCACCAATCGAAGGATATCTGGTGGTCTACCATACTATGTCATACCACATATGGATGTGTGTTGGTAGTCTGGGGACAAGGTGGTGGATGTATATGAGGATACAACCTAGAATGCAGCATTTGCCACTGTCACCTGTACTTGACTCATCTGTGATGTGTTATGTTGGAGTAGTGGTCTTTACATGTGAGTAGTCTTTATGAATCAAACAAATCCACTGGATGCACCACACAGAGATGCAAAAACTGTAGTAAAACTTCTTTATTGCAGACAGGAACAGACACAAGCGCTTTCACGTAGGTATACTACGCTTCTTCAGGTGTAACACAATGTAAAAGCAAACCACCATTTATACAAAATTTTTACAAAATTTTGGCGCTCAAACTTAACTAATTAAAGCACTAATTGAATGATTATACCACTCATCCTGCATGGATTTAAAAGAACATCAACAAAAATAATTTCAAATGACCTAAATAGTGAGTAAATAAAAATATTAAAAATGTTTAAAATACATGAATATCAGAGTTCAACTGAGCTTAAATTGCATAAAACATGCTCATTATACGATAAATAGACATTGCTGCTGCAGTAAAAAACGTGATGAACTGCAACGCTAACAGCAGCGCCAGACAACTTCATTACTCGCTATCAACAGTCATCAAATGGGATTTAATGACACCGCCTGGAAGGGAAGTCGATCCGCTAGTATAGGGTACGTAGTAGTCATTATTTAGGTTAGTATTTGTACTCTTACGCTAACCTTTAGCTTTGGTTTGTTGTCAGTGATCTCTGTGTTTATAACGAGCAGGATAGTTTGTTTGCTTTGTGAACAGTCCCTCTATGGATAGTGTGTTTGCTAGCTCGTTTAGCGACACCCCTCACAATATTATGTACTGAGTTCAGGTACTATTTGAAGTAGTTGTTCTGTATTTTAGAAGGTCTACAACAAGCGTTTACAGTTTGTTTGTTTAGACACTTTCGATATTAGAAGCTGGTGATGAGCACAGCTCAGTGACTAGTTTATGTGGGTTACCGCACATGTTTTAACTTATTCTATGATGTTATTGTTTTAAACATATATAGATTTGTGCAGAGTATCCTGCTGAATGATTTTAGTAAGTGTTTTGATGACTGTTGATAGCGAGTAATGAAGTTGTCTGGCGCTGCTGTTAGCGTTGCAGTTCATCACGTTTTTTACTGCAGCAGCAATGTCTATTTATCGTATAATGAGCATGTTTTATGCAATTTAAGCTCAGTTGAACTCTGATATTCATGTATTTTAAACATTTTTAATGTTTTTTATTTACTCACTATTTAGGTCATTTGAAATTATTTTTGTTGATGTTCTTTTAAATCCATGCAGGATGAGTGGTATAATCATTCAATTAGTGCTTTAATTAGTTAAGTTTGACCGCCAAAATTTTGTAAAAATTTTGTATAAATGGTGGTTTGCTTTTACATTGTGTTACACCTGAAGAAGCGTAGTATACCTACGTGAAAGCGCTTGTGTCTGTTCCTGTCTGCAATAAAGAAGTTTTACTACAGTTTTTGCATCTCTGTGTGGTGCATCCAGTGGATTTGTTTGGTTCTGTTCCTGTTTGTTTTCCATCTGGAGGCTTTGTTCCTTTGCTACAGTTTTTGAACTTTTAGTCTTTATGAATATGTGGACACCACCACCTGGAATAGTTCATACCACTGTTATGGCCCACATGTCTGGATCTGAGTTATATGATGGTAATGCAATTGTGCACTACAGAGCCTTCAGCCAGGTGTTCCTCATTGCACAGATGTCAGTATTCCCCATTGTAGGTTCTTAATTGAGCAAATAGATTACTAAAGCCACACATCTAGCACTGGTTAGCATAAGCACCCAATGCAATTGCCTTGTAGGTGTCAGAGTGTTACTTCTGTGTGTAGGACATTTGCCTTGGAATGCAGCTATATGGGTAAATGTGACCTAGGTTTCCACACACACGTGAAACATGGATTCACATGCTCTGTGTTGAAGGCTTGTCGTTCAGTCATGACAGACACTGGACAACCTCATAATAACAGCAGGACATTGGCTCATTGTTTTGGTCTAGCAGTTGCCACTCATACCATAACATCACTGCGAGTGGCAGTAATGTGCTTGGCAGCAAATGCTTCATGTAAGGTGATGGACAGCAGCAGAAATTGTGTATATGACCAATGTGAGATATACTTAGGGTAGCAGTCCTGCTAATAATGACAACTACTAACACAGCCGGGAGAGGTCATCTTGACACCTGCACCTCAGTACCATTACACAATGTGGCTCACACATTATGCTTGCACATGCTACTGTTCCAAGTATAATGCAACTGTCCACAACCTGCTATCAATGTATGCCTTTCAGGGCAGCAAGGTGTGTGACACATGCTGTAGGTAGCATCCGCCTGTGTGTCCCAGTTAACCTATTGTCTGTCACATCCACACATGCATGGTTGTGTAAACTTAACATATATATGTCAGTATTTCATATACATGTATGCATGTGTATCACACAGCACAGACACAGATATATCATTTACGGGCCACGTACAGGTATCAGGTAGTAAACCAGTATGAAGTGCATATATACTGACAGGTAAGATGTGCATAGCTGTAAACCTGTGTGTTTACAATAGGAGTCCATTACAATGTGTTCTGTAAATGTAAGTGTATGAGCATGCACACTGTGGCCTTCTGTGGTTTAAATCAGAGTGCATTCCAAACAGCCCTGTGCTACTAAGTGTAATTTGAGTCAATGCATCCAACAAGCCCTTTGTTACTAAGTGTATGAGCATGCCCAGTATAACCTTGTGTATTTGTAGTCATAGTGCATCCCAAATGGCCCTGTGCTATTAAGTGTATGAGCCTGCCCACTGTAACCCTGTATAGTGATAGTAGTTGTCCATTCCACAGATGGGAATATTCCAGTTCAGGTTCCTGTTGTGCTATAACTATACCTCTCAGGCCTACCTATGTACTACCTGCAGATGATGTGTCTTGTTTGTGCGTACAGGTTGTAATGGACACCTACTTTAAACACACAGGTTTACAGCTATGTACTTCATGACTGTCAGTATCACTGTTGTTGTCCTCAGTCTTAGAAGGGCATTCTGACTACCTTGGAATGTGTAATCTCTGAGGCATGTCTCGTAACTGTGTAGAACTGTAATAGTAATCTGTAGATCGACAGGAGTTCTGATCCCACCAGTGGCAACTGTGTGCGTGTGTTTGTGTGTGTGTGTGTCAGCAAATGTTTGAGTGTGTGTGTCAAAAAATGCCTGAGCGTGTGTGTCAGCGAGTGGTTGGGTGTGTGTGTATTTGTGTCTGCATCCTGTCATGACAGCGGGTTTTGCTACATTCCAAAGAGATACCTCCTTTTGCACTGTTTATCCTTGTCAATTGCTAAACCACTCTCTTCCCCCTCCCCACTGCAAGTAATCAGTCCTGTGATGTGACCCAGCTCAGAAGTGGAATCAGAGTAAGTGTAATTGTATGTGTTCTGTGGCACATACCCCAACTGCATACCACTGTACTAGTTGCCTTTACATAGGTAAGATGTGTATGCACAATACTGGCAAGTTTGTGCGTGTTTGTGTGTGTGACTACCCTGTAGCCAGGCATACACGTGTAATGTCTTTTAGCACACCGTGGTAGCCATCTGTGGTGACTGGTGTCTACAAAGTATTACATAGTTAGGAATGGTAAAGAATACACAGTCAAACACGACTACAGTTGGGTATATTATTTTCCTGTAACAAATGAAAGGGCAACCAACGACACAAGCCACCGTCCAGCAAAGTGAAATGGAAATATATTGTTAAGCAACACTCTTTTCACTGCTTTTCATCCTGTATGAATCACAAAACTTCTTCAGACAAAGTGTTTTCAGATGGCAATGCTTATAAATACTGGTAATTAAACAATTAAGGGCGATTAAGTACTTAAAACAGCAATTCAGTAAATGGGTAGCAAAAAAGTACTTACGTAAATGTGTAAAATGTCAGTACATAAATACAAGAAATCAGCCAACACTTCTCTCAAAATAAATGCTCTGTTAAAAACTACGTTCTATTTTTATTATTGTTTATATAGTAAAAATGTTAAAAGCATTAAAAATATATAAAATATATAAACCCAAATTTCTATGGTCAGTGTTAAATCAACTTATAAAAATACCATGAACAGCACTGTTAAACAACATAGGACAGTGTTATCTAGCCAGGTTCTTAAGCCTCAAAATACACTTAATAGATAAAGAGTCATTTAACCCAGGGAAACTACTTGCATCTAAGTGGAGTTGCCAAATTAGTTCTAATTTTTCTAGTAGCAGTGACAGTGGGCCACCTCTTAAGTTCATTGGAACCATATATATCCCTTTAAAACTGAACTTGTGTTGGGGGTAGGTTTCTATGTGTTTAGCTAAGGCATTCTCATATTTATTTTTATTAATGCAATACTGGTGTTCATACACATGTTCCCGTAACCTCCTGTCGGTTTTCCCGACATAGAATGCGGGACAGTGGTTGCACTTGGCTAAGTAAACTACCCCTCTAGTTTGACATTCAATCTTGTGGTTGATATCAAATTTAATACTTCCCACTACAAGGGAAGATTCCGTGGTCAGGAACTTACAAAACTTACACATGTTACATTTAAACATACACTTCCTTGTCATTAATGATATGTTATCCCCTCCAAAATACCTTTAAGGTTCATGCCTCTTCTGAATACAATTCTAGGCTGGTCTACAAGGTTGTCTCTTAATGTGTTCTCATTAGTTAGGAATCACCAGTTTTTTAATATTACAGCTTTAATGTTACTGGCATCAACACTAAATGAACAAACGAAATTCAATTCAGCTGGTAAATTCTCTTGTGTGGAAGTCACAAGTAAGCCAGCTTGGCTTAAATTTAAAATTGGTTTATAAAAACCAGTGTCTCTCTTAGTTTGGACTTCATACATCACTTTCGCGACCATCCTGAGGGGGTACCCTCTTTTAATAAACATGTCCTTTAATAGGTCGCATTCCAATAGGAAATCATCCATTCTAGTAACCATTCGGGCTGCTCTAACTAATTGCCCTTTCACAACTGATTTCTTCTGTGACAAGGCGTGAAGGCTAGAATAATGGAGAAAGGCATTAGACTAAGTCTCCTTCCTAAAAATTCTAGAGACATAGCAGTCTTTACTATAGTCTTTGGAAAGTTCCATGTCAAGATATGCTATCCTTTCAGTGCAAAAGGAAGATATGAACTGTAAAAATGTGGTGGTAGAAGTAAAGTAAGATAGTACATTTCCTGCCTGAGAGAGGTCCCCTTCAAACAAGATGAATATATCATCCAAAAAGCATGTGTAAAAATGGATATTTTTGGAAATGTCAATAGTATTATTCAATATAAATTGGTTCTCCCAGTCTGCCATTACTAGGTTGTCGAAGCTGGCCCCACAAGGTGATCCCATTGCTACGCCAACCTTTTGGAGATAGTTCTTGTTGTTAAAGGCCACAAAATTACAAGATAAAATATTGTCAAGTAATTTGCCCACCAAGTCCAGTTCCTCACGTGTGGCCCCATTTTTCTGCATGGTTGCCAAGGCCCATTCCATGCCCTTGGTGTGGGGTATAGAGGAATAAAGGTCTTTAACATCCACTGTTAGAAAATCCCTTTCACCACAGAAAGGTAGGCTATTGATTTTGTCCAAAAAAAGACCAAGCATCCTTACAAATCTGACTTTCTGGCAGTAAATATTTTTTCATGGCAGAATCAGCAACCTTTGCACAAGCATATGTTATGCTATTTCTTGCGTCCACTAGGGGACGCATTGGGGGGTCTTGTAAATTTTTGTGGATTTTTGGAATGCCAAAAACTATCGGTATCCTTGGAGCTGGCATGTTAAGGTAGCTAAGCATGTGTGCATCAATTTGGGCTACAATGATCATGTCATTAATATATGAGTTGATCCTGTTATATGCAGTGTTCATCTCACTTCTGGATACTTCCTTGTAAGAAACTGCAGTAATAATTCAGGTCATTCTATCCATATAGTCCTCCTTGTTCATAATAACCAAGCCTCCCCCTTTGTCAGGTAGCATGATCCTAACTGGGGCTTCCTGTAAGGTTTTAAGCATGTTTCTCGAGTTATGTTAGGTTTTATAGTATTCGTCTGGGGTCTCTGCTGTAATGCATTATGAATTTCAAGTTCACATATCTGTTCAAATAATAAAATTGCAGGATGGAGAGGGGGATTGTACACACTAGAAATGCAAAAATTAGTTTTCAGACTGTTGTTATGGCCCAATAATATTCTTAAGTTCAAGTTCCTGACAAAACTCTTAAGATCTATTAGTGTCCTGGCTACATCCGCCTGGGCTGTAGGTACAAACTTGAATCCTTTAGATAATAATTCCACCAGTTCAGCGCAATGTCAGGGTCAGAGTAGTTAAAGATTTTGAAGTCTTTACTAGAGTTGAAAATTAATTTACAGTTAACATTTACATTAGAGTTAAACAGCATCGAGAAAGAAGTTATTTCTTCCGATTCTTGTTTCTGTTCTGTTTCTGGGCTTGAACAGGGCTGTGGTTGAGAGCCCTGTTTGGAAATCTTGAGTTATTAATAGAAGTATGGTTAGACAATTCACCCGGTGGATTGTTATTACTTCTAGTGTGTATACGTTCACTTCTTCTTGTATTGTTAGCTACTGTTGCATTATTGTTGGCTTCTGGTGGTTCTTCTTCCTCAGGGAAAATATTTGACACACCGTTGTAACCCTCTAGCCCCAGTAAGGTAATTCCCTTGAGAAGGTGGTGGTTTGGGGTAAGCAGACCCTTGCCTATAATCCTTAACGTCCTGATTCAGTTTCTTAACTTTATTAGCTTTCAGCATGTTCAAATTGTGGTCAATACTGTTGTAAATTCTCTCATAGTCAAACCGGTAATGTATAAACTCTTGGTCTAGTCTGATAAAATTATCCAACAAAGCTGTCTCCTGAATCAATGTATTAATGCTGTTTTGATAGTGGGTACACAAAAGTTCAAGTAATTCAAACCCATGTTTGTCAAACAAACAAATTACTTCCTTATGCAAAAAAGAACCTTTGGTCAGCCATGACCTAAGCCCTTTTGGTATAATTTTTAACCGTAAGCATTCATGGAAATAAGCAACTTCTAGTTGCAGTTTCCTCAATTTGACTAGTTTTTGACTAGTTTTTGGTCAAATTCTTATAATTTAAGAGATAAATCAGTACCTGTAGTTCCTGGGAATTCTTGATTGTCGTCCTGTGAATGGTCATCGAAAACAAATGGTCTTTCGACCCACTTTCCAAATACAAAGTTGTACACCTGCTCAGCAGCAGCTTGTGTTTTATAAGTGATGGTTATGATCAGGTGATGGCCTCTGCACATGTTGCAGTCCTCCTCTAGCTGATTGCATGTGGAACAGCTGTGGTGATGTTCCCATAACCAATCGCATGGAAACACAGTACAATATCTATGAACATCATGTTGGTATTTGCCCATGCAGTCGCTGTGAGTGGAACCTGGATCTGGTGTTTGGTAAATGGCATCACAGATGATATCTGGATATTCCTCAAACAACATTCACAGTGGAAAATAGCCTAAAGACAGGAGGGTGATGTGCCAGACATGACTACAGCATGTAAGTGTAGCTATGCTTCATTGATACTACTGCCAGTTTAACAAGTTGTGTGTGGTAATGGCTATTCTGCATGTTTTAAAACTGGCAAGACAGTGCTCTGTTTGTGAGGGAACCCCCATCTGTAGGGCCATCTGTGGACTAGTCAGTGTATGAAACCATTTGTTTCCTGTGTTACTCACTGAACACACATCTATGAACTGCAGACGCATAGTGTGAGGATTGCAGTCAGTACATGGTGATAGTGATGTGAGTTACTGCCATCGCATCCCTGATTGGACATTTGTCACATAAAACAGTGGTATGACAGTCATAGTCTGAGATTCTCAGTGACATGCCAATAATGGGCCACTGTTCATAGCTGCAGTCACAAGTCTTCTACACTTTGTACAGATGTCATGCAGTATATATGCATGTGTTGTGCTCCCTCTGCAAATGTATACCATCTGTTGTGCATGCTGTTATAAGCAATCCTGAATGCTGTTGACTATTACTAACTTGTATCTGTGTTAAAACTGCAACACCATAGGCTGTATGGATTTGGAGGTCCTGGCAGAACCTTCTGTCCCACTTCAGCTCGCCATGGCACCGGGCACCAGAAAATCTGGGGCCCAGCCTTGGACCTCCACCTCTGTTGGGTCTGCACCGCCTTCTGGTGGAACCACCACTGAGGATGGGGCTTGTCCCCCTGGGAGCAGGTTCCAGACAGGAACTTGTCCCCTGTCATACAGTCCTGGACGTGGTGCGTAGGTGGCTCAATAAGGGGTTTCAAGGCCAGATACATCAGCTCGAGGGCAGAGTGTCACATTTACAGGGTGAAAATGCCCCTCCTAGCCAGCCCCCAGCACAGCCACCTTTGCGGCTGTTTGGTGCAATGGTGGGTGCCCATGGCTGAGGACCTCCATCTCACTGTTTCCATCTGGGGGCTTATGGGCTTGTGACTGCAGAACATCCCTGCCCGTCCAAGGTGTATCCCCCCACATGTGTCATATACTGACCCTGTATGCTGTGTTGTCTATCATCCTACCCAACCTATCCTCCACGAGCATACCTACTCTGCTTCCCACACATCCTACTCTCACCCTACAGAAACAAAAGGCCATTCAGTTCCTAGAACAACATTTGCCCCATACATAGCTGTCCATGTCACACACATGTCCACTGGACACATATAACCTTTTTAATATGCATCACAACATACTTCAGTTGTCCTCACCCCTGTCTCTCAGGCACACAATCCTGGTATGCACATGACTCCTAAAGGTTCTAGGTACACATGATGCAGATGACCCCATTGTACACACAACATTACCAGTCCCTCTATGGTTACCCCATTTACCTTTTTCATGATGATGATGATGTTGCATACAGCACCTTGCAAGAGTACTGTTCTCACATAATGATTGGACAGTAACTGCTGTGTTAATGTAAATAAAATGCACGAGTGATGTATTTGGTCAATGTACAAATGTTTGCATGTATTAATGACACGTCTGTCTGAGAGAGTCTTGATATTACATAGGACAATACCACTACATAATACAGGCATTGCTGATGTTTCCCTTTTCATTCCTTTGTAATGCTTTGTTGTCACATGGGATGTTCTTGATATATCTATATATATGTATGTATCTATATCTGGACATAAACACACACACACACACACACACACACATGCACACATATGCATCTACATGCTGGAATACATTTCCTATACTGTTGAATGACTGTGCTGGATCATGTTGGTGTTTGCCCATGACAGTCTTTGTGAGTGGAACCTGGATCTGGTGTTTGTTATAACATCCGATGTCTATATCTGCCATGGCTTAGTAGTAAATCTCATTAGCTGCATGTGCAGGTTCCTGGTTTTGAGCCTTTCAGAGGCCATTTATTTTGTTGCTGAGCAGAACAAGGCCATTGGATACGAAGTGATTAAGGCACATTAAAGCAGTTGTGAGCGGGTGTGAGTGGGTTTATGTAGAGTTAAGCAATGCTAACCTCCGGTTACAGTTTCTTACACTCAGCCTCTACATTGCTTCACCAGTGTAATACTCGCATATTGGTGGCCAAACAGGCTTACAACCGCTTGCTCCTGCATTTGTAAATGCACTGCATTTGGTGTTTGCATCTGACACTCACACCCCTGGGAGGGAGTGAGGACTATGATATTACCTTGTCATGCCTATTACATCAGATTACATGCCTACTGTATCTGGAATGGCTGCCCATTAGGCGAAAGCATGCCATTCGACTGTACGAAATCCGCGGCCTGTCCAGAGTTTGATTCATATTATTCATGTGTTACTCTTACAATCTGTACATGTCTGGCTAATACATGGGAACTGACACTCTTCAATACAAACAAGTAATTGGGATTTGGAACCCACATCCTTCAGCCTAGTCATGCTATTGCATACCTAATATTCTATCATCTTTCTAAGGTTGTAAGTGGAATATGTGCTTTCTGTCCCTATCAGACCACTCAAATGATTAGGGATAAATATCAACTGAATCAGGGACACCTCATAACAACATTAGGGACACATGTAAAATATTAGTGCTATTAACCTGACACATTGACAGACTCAGAGCATATGAATTCATACACATTTTCTAAGGTAAATTATGTTTAATACTCTTAATTGTTGTCATTATTCATTACGTGTAATTCACCACCTTTCCTCCAAATGTCACTAGTTTTAGGAGGGATTAAGGGGGACAGAGTTAGAATTTGAGTCAAAATCAGGGAAGTCCCTGGAAATTGGGGACAGTTCAGAGGTATGGTCCCTATTTGTTCCCCCAATGGTTTATGTCCTGTCCAGTGGATTTGCTCTTAGGGTTGAGAGGTATGGGCGTAAGCTATGCCCATTTTGGAATATTACTTATATCCCCGGGGCAGTCCTACTACAACTGCACAAGCCAAGACCTGCATGCCTAGGCCCATAATTGCATACCCATAGTTCCCCCACCTGCCCCTTCTCTGCAGCACTCATCCTTACTGTGGGTGCAGGTGGGTTATAAACACAACACTACACACTGCCCACTATCCGAGTGTAAGGACACATGTCATACATTGTGTCGACCCATGGGTTATCAGGCTTGCACAACCTACTGGTCCGTGTACGTCTACAGCCTGGATTGATGAATCATTACAGGGACTGACTCAATGATCATTAATTTTTGGGTGTCCCACAAGGGACATTGATGTCTTTGTTTCAAGATTAGACCTGGTAGGTCTCTCCCACTGGTAGTAGGTCTCTCCCACTGGTAGTATCCTGCCAGTGGTCTGGGAAGCAGTGGAGTGTTTACTTTTATTGTGTGTCTGTATGTCGCACCGGCATAGCTGGGGGGGGGGGTGATATGTGTTACACGTTTGTTTATTGGACCCCGTGCCCCCATATGCATGGCCTGTGAACATATGTAATTCATAACTGCTGTATCATATCCTTTCTATATACATGTGTATATTTACAGTCACATATATATATATATATATATATATATATATATATATATATATATATAGATATATATATATATATACATTACTATATACAAATATATCTGTACATGTATGCATACATGTATATATTTATATATTGCTGTAAATATATATATATATATATATATATATATATATATATATATATATATATATATAGATAGATAGATATAAAACAACATATGGGTCTATGGGTGTCTGCATATGTATATATCTATATGTGGGTATGTATATGTATTCTGTCTCTGTATGTATACATTTGTACTACAGAGAGGGAGAGGTTTATCTCTATGTTGCTATGGGTAGATATATACACACATACCTCTACATAGGTTCATAGGTTGGTACTAGGCTATCAGCCCTAGGGCCTATACAAGCCTAGCCATAACAGTTCCCCAGCTATTTCTTCCCACACTATTTACTTCCCTGGACCCCTATCTAGCAGGGTGACTGATGTGATCCCTGGGGTGAATTTCCTTTCTCCCATCCAATCATCAAGGTTCCTTTTAAAGAGGGCCAAAGAGGCACTCTGCTTGACATGTATGGACAATCTATTCCAGAGTTTGGGGAGTCTCTAGGTCAGGAACCTATCCCTCCAGCATGTTTTGTTTATTGTGATGACAAGGTTTAGATCCCTGGAGCGTGTGGCTCTGAGGTATTGGGATTTCTTTAAGTGTAGCATGTCCAACAGCTCTGGGTTTGACGTGGCCTTGTATGTTAAGCAGAGATCACCTCTGAGTAGACGATATGCGACAGAGTATAGCTGGAGTTTTTTTAATGCGGTCAGCATAGGGCATCTGCTTTAGGCCTGTGATTCTTTTAGTGAGGTATTTCTGTGGCCTTTCCAGTTGTTGCAGATGTCTTGAGAGGTACATACCAAACAGGGCCTTGTATTCTATAATGGGTCTAATGAGGGATGTGTACAGTGGGACAATGACCTCCTTTTTTCTGGATGAAAAGCCCTTAGTGATGAGGTGTGCCACATAGAAGGATTTCCTGACTGTTGTGGCGATGTAGTTATCGAAGGTGAGAACACTGTCCACCTTTGTCCCTAAGTCTCTTATCACACTTTCGGTGTTTAGTGTACTGCCTCCTATATGGTAATTCATGGGTACATGTTTTTTCCCAAAGGGGATAACTATACATTTCTTGGCATTGAGCTTGAGCCCATGGCTCTGGCAGCAAGCATCTGTTTCTGTAAGACCCTTTTGTAGATTATCCACATCATTTGGGGATTCAATAATGGCTCCCAGTTTGCAGTCATCTGCGGACTTTGTTAGCCAGAGTCTCTTAGTGTTGGCCCATACTTCAGAGAAGTAGATGCCAAACAAGAGCGGTCCCAGGACTGAATCCTGAGGTACTCCACTTGTCACTTGTCTGGAGCTGGATTTAGAATCATCTACTTTTACAGTGTTTGTTCTATCAGTAAGCCAGTTAGCAATCCATTGGATGACGTAGGGATTAATGCCCAGCTTAGTAAGTTTATCTATGATTCCAGAGTGGGGGATGGAGTCAAAGGCCTTGGTAAGGTCTAGATAGGCTGTGTGGACCACCTTACCCTTGTCCATGGCTCTGAAGACTGATTCGAAGAAGTCAATCAGGTTCAGGAGACAAGATCGGCCCTTCACGAACCCAAACTGGGTGGGGTCCAGTGTTTGAAGGTTGCTAATGTCTTTGTTTATAAGTTTCATGATAATACGCTCCATGGCCTTGCAGATAAGGCTTGTCAGACTGATGGGATGGAAGTTTCCGGGATCCAAGGTGGATTCCCCCCCTTGTGGAGTGGGATAACTGTAGCACTGCACCACTCAGTGGGCACAAAACCTGAGGTGAGGCTAAGATTAAACATGACACTTAGGTGAGGTGCCAGTTCATATTGTAGTTCATGTAGTACACAGCCTGGGATGTCATCTGGTCCGATGGATGCTGTATTCTTAGCTTTTGAGAGTGCGTTTTTTTACCTGTGTGGCCATTATTACCAGAATTTGGCAATCTTCCGGTATTGAGGTGGGCCATTTAGGGGGTAAGGCGGGTGAAGTTGGCACTGAATTGATCTGCCAGGATATTGGCAATATCCTTGTGATCAGTATATTTAATGCCATTCTGTTTTAGTTCAGAGCAGATCTGAGCATTGCCATTTAGATTCTTGACATAGCTATAGAATACCTTGTGGCTGTCTTTGGAATCTTTTGCAATTTTATTTTCGTAACTAGCTTTGGAGGATTTTATGAGGGATCTCAGTTTTTTATTGAGGCTGTTAAGGGAGGTTTTTGCATCCTGGGATTTTCCTCTTTTCTGCAACAGTTTCTTCCTTTTGTTGTAAAGTTTGTTTATGGCAGGGGACCACCAGATTGGCTTCCTTTTTTTGGATGAGAGCATCTTGGTTCTATTTGGGATGGCACGATTCATACAAGAGTGGATGTGCTCATGCAGTGCCTTAGTGTAGGATTCAGCAGTTGAACTTTCAGTTCCTGTCTGCATGGGTGTCATGAAGTTTGTCACTTCTGACTTGAGTAGCATGAAGTTGGCTTTGGAGAAGTTTTTTATGGAGGTTTCCTTACTGGGGAGTGGGATGTGGATGTTAAGGGTGATTAGCTTATGGTCATACCTGACTAACAAGGGGGTGACCATAAGTTTAGAGCATCGATTTCCCATGTTGGTAATGACCAGGTCTAGGATATTGGAGCCCCTGGTGGGACTATGGATTAGTTGATCCAAGACATTAGAATTTATGAATTCCAAGTACCGTTGGGCAAAGGTGTTGGTACACGAGTAGTTTTCCCAGTTAATGGCAGGGTAGTTAAAATCACCCAGTATTAGAGTGTTTGGTTCTATCTTAATATTTTCCAGTATGTTTAGAAAGGTGAAAGGTGTAGTGATAATCTTGGGACATGGTGGGGGATCTGTAGCAAAGCTACAATTTGGATTGCTGTCTTACCTAGTGTTAGTTGCACCTGGAGAATTTCAGATGCATTGTGTTGGGCAACTAGCCTGGTGGTGTGAATATTCTTGGTGAATATTGACACTCCTCCACCTTTAGTGTTTCAGTCCTGGTTTGGTGGCCGAAAAGTGTGGTAAGAGTTGTAGCCTGGTATTGCAGGGGTACTCTCTGGAGCCTTGAATCAGGTCTCAGTTACTGCACAGATATTGATGTTCTCCATTTTTTGGAGTGCCTCAAGAGAGTGCATTTTGAGGTTTAGACTTCTAGCATTGAGTAGCATTACCTTCAGATTTTGCATGCTTGTACCTGTTACGGTGGTGATTTTGTCCTTTGAACTTTGCCTAAAAAAGGCGCTATAGGAGTGGCAAGAGCCTTAACCAGTAACCCGAATCCCAGGGGCGAAAGGTGCAGACCATCTCTGGCAAAGCATCGTGGTCTTTCGATCATGTATACATCTACATCTGGTTATTCCGTTCCTTGCCATATAGATTACACTTTGCTGCAGTGGGACTCATAGTGGGTGTGGCTGCTCGTTGGGTGATGCCTCTGCCCAATGAATACTTTTGCTTACATCCCTGGGGCTGTCCATATAGGCCCACATCAGCCAACACCTGCACACCTAGACTCATATCTAGCTACCCATAGTTCCCCCTCCCGCACCTCTTATACAGCACCCATTCTTACACTGGGTCCTGGTCGGTTGTGAACACACCACTACATGAGGTCCACTCTCCACTTCGAGGGACCCATGTCATACAATTGTCTTGACCCATGGGTCATCAAGCTATCCCACCCTTGTATTCCGGGTATGTATACACCCCGGCCAGAATGTCCGGTGTATCACCTTCTTTTGGTCTTGTCAATTTTGGTGTGTCCCGCAAGGGACACTCCTGTCTTTGTTCCAAGATTAGATTTCACGGGTGCACTGTGTACACCCCCCCCCCCCAGTTATATCCTGCCTGTGGTCTGGGGAGCAGTGGACTATTTACATTGTTTGCGGTTTTATGTGAATGTTTCCTGTGTCCGGCTGGGGGGGGTGGAAGGTCATACTATGTGTTTCATGTTTCTTGCTTGGGCCCCTCACTTCTATTGGCATAGCCTGTGAAATATGCCATTCTTGTGTGCTGTTTCCTATCATAACTGTATATCTGTGTATATCTATGCACACACACACACACACACACACACACACACACACACACACACACACACACATATATAGGTTCATAGGTTCATACTAGGCTATCTACCCTTGGGCATTTATAAGCCTAGCCAGAGTGTGTTTGGCTTTCGCCACCCATTTTAAATTAACTTTGCTATACCCTTTTTCGAGGTTAGTATACTGTGCCTCTGTCTAACAGTGACACAGAAGTGATACCCGGGGTAAACCTACGATCTCCCATCCACTCATCAAGATTCCTCTTGAAGAGAGCCAATGAGGGACTTTGCCTAACCTGGACTGGGATTTTATTCCAGAGTGAAGGGAGCCTCTGGGTTATGAATCTATCCCTCCAGCATGTCCTATTTATTTCATTGCTGAGGTTCAAGTCTCTCAAGCACGTAGCTCAATGGGATTTGGATTTTCTGAGGTGCAGCATGTCCATTAATTCCGGGTTGGACATGGCTTTATACGTCAGGCACAGATCGCCTCTGAGCCAGCGGTATGCCACTGAGTAGAGCTGGAGTTTCTTTAACCGGGCAGCATATGGCATCTGTTTGAGCCCTTTGATCCTCTTGGTGAGGTACTTTTGGGGTCTTTCCAGTTGCTGCAGGTGTCTGGTAAGGTACATCCCAAAAGCGGCATTGTACTCAATTATGGGCCTGATGAGGGATGAGTAAAGAGGCACTATGACCTCCCTCGATCAAGATGTGAATCCCTTCATGATTAGGTGGGCTATATAAAATGCTTTCCTAACCACTTTGGCCACGTGGTTGTCAAATGGGAGATTGCTATCAACTTGGTTCCCCAGGTCCCTAATTAATTCTTCTGTACTTAATGGATTACCACCTATGTGGTAATTTGTGGGCACTTTGTTTTTGCCCGCGGGGATGACTAGACACTTTTTGGCGTTTAGCTTGAGACCATGGCTCTGGCACCAGTTGTCTGTTTTTATGAGGCCCTTTTGGAGGATGCTTGTGTCGGCTGGAGAGTCGATTATGGCACCCAGTTTGCAGTCATCTGCGAACTTGGTCAGCCACAGTCCTTCCGTGTTGGCCTGTACCTCCCAGAAGTATATACCAAACAAGAGATGTCCAGGACTGAGCCTTGTGGGACACCACTTGTAACTGGTTTGGAGTCTGACATGGCTCCAGCAATTCTAACCATGTGGGTTCTGTCCTTGAGCCAGTTTGCAACCCATCTAGTGACACAGGAGTTTATATTTAAGCTGGTGAGCTTATCTATAATGCCCGAGTGGGGTATTGTATCGAATGCTTTTGCGAGGTCCAGGTAGGCTGTGTGGACCACCTTCCCCTCGTCAATGGCCTTGGTTTCAAAGAAATCAACCAGGTTTAAGAGGCAGGATCTGCCCTTAACAAAGCCGAACTGGGTAGGATCCAGTGTCTGTAGGTCCCCAATATATTTATTTATGAGGTCCATGATGATCCTTTCCATAGCTTTGCAGACCAAGCTAGTCAGGCTTATGGGGCAATAGTTTCCAGGATCCATTGAGGCACCACCTTTGTGGAGAGGGACCACTGTTGCTGTACGCCACTCTTTGGGTACATATCCTGTAGTAAGGCTGAGATTGAACAGTAGTTTTATGTTTGGGTTTAGCTCTTCTTGGAGTTCATGTAGGACGCAGCCCAGGACACCGTCTGGTCCAATTGATGCTGTGTTTTTTGCTTTGGAGAGGGCGGCTCTTACCTGAGCATCTGAGATGTCAGGGGGCAGCACTCTGCTGGGATAGATATTTGCCCTTTTGGTGGGGACGGGGGGGAGACATTTGCGCTGAACCTGTCAGCTAGGATGTTGGCTATGTCTGTGGGTTCGGTGTATTTTTTGTCATTTTGGACTAATTCTGAGCATATCTGGGAATTCCCATCCAGGTTCCTAACATAACTAAAGAAAGCCTTGTGATTATCCTTAGTGTCCTGTGCAATTTTTCTCTCGAAGCTGGCCTTAGACGATTTTATGAGTGCCAGTAGTTTTTTGCTAATACTGATCAGAGATGCCTTCCCTTTTTGGGATTTTGCTCTATCATGTAGTAGCTTCCTCCTTGTATTGTATAGTTTGTTTATGGCTGGGGTTGACCAGACAAGGCATCTGCCTTTGGAGGATTGGGTCTTGGTTTTATTTGGGATTGCATGATCAATGCATTCCTGAAGGTGTTCATAGAATGCGTTTATAAAGTATATGTATATGTCTGCAACTATATATATATATATATATATATATATATATATATATATATATATATATATATATATATATATATATATATATATATATATGGTTCCCTTTCATATGATCGAATTTCTCTAAACTCGAAAGTCATAAACTCGAAACCAGAATATTGAATTTAGAGAAACTCAAACATTTGAAAGGAACTAAAAAAAAATTAATACCTTTCAAATGTTTTGAGGGGCTTCGCCTCTGCACCCCCCAAATCCCCCTACTTAAATATACCTACACCAAGATCGCACTATAGTAAAGGAAAGGGAAATCTCCCATTCCACGCTATATGTGTAAGCGCAAAATGGAAGATTTTCCATTCCTCCATTATAGTGCGGTCATGGAACATTCACATTTAAACTGCTAGGGTACAGTGGGACCTGGCCCCCTGCAATAATGTAAGTTAACTTGTATTTTTTTAAACCTAAGGCTCCCATTCACAATTTCAAATGAATGGAAGTTCGAGATTCTGGTCTCGAGATTATGAATTTCGAGCTTCCAGCAATTCGATCTTGTGAGGGTGAGAGGATGCCCGAGGAGTGGAGAAAAAGTGTTTTGGTACCGATTTTTAAGAATAAGGGTGATGTGCAGAGCTGTAGTAACTACAGAGGGATTAAATTGATCAGTCACAGCATGAAGTTTTGGGAAAGAGTAGTGGAAGCAAGGTTAAGAAGGGACGTGATGATTAGTGATCAGCAGTATGGTTTCATGCTGGGAAAGAGCACTACAGATGTGATCTTTGCTCTGAGAGTGTTGATGGAGAAGTAGAGAGAAGGTCAGAAGGAGTTGCATTGTGTTTTTGTAGACATAGAGAAAGCATATGACAGTGTGCCTAGAGAGGAGTTGTGGTGTTGTATGAGGAAGTCAGGAGTGTCAGAAAAGTATGTAAGAGTGGTACAGGATATGTACGAGGGTAGTGTGACAGCGGTGAGGTCTGCAGTGGGAGTGATGGATGCGTTTAAGGTGGAGGTGGGGTTACATCAAGGATCAGCTCTGAGCCCTTTCTTATTTGCAATGGTGATAGACAGGTTGACAGACGAGATCAGACAGGAGTCCCCGTTGACTATGATGTTTGCAGTTGACATTCTGATCTGTAGTGAGAGTAGGGAACAGGTGGAGGAGACCCTGGTGAGATGGAGATATGCTCTGGAGAGAAGAGGAATGAAGGTCAGCAGGACTAAGACAGAATATATGTGTGTGAATGAGAGGGAGGATAGAGGAATGGTGAGGATGCAAGGAGTAGAGGTGGTAAAGGTGGATGAATTTAAATACTTGGGGTCAATAGTTCAGAGGAACGGTGAGTGTGGAAGAGAGGTGAAGAAGAGAGTACAGGCAGGATGGAGTGGGTGGAGAAGAGTGTCATGAGTGATTTGTGACAGACAAGTACCTGTAAGAGTGAAAGGGAAGGTCTACAAGAGGGTAGTGAGACCAGCTATGTTATATGGGTTGGAGACAGTGGCAATGACAAAAAGGCAGGAGTATGAGCTGGATGTGGCAGAATTAAAGATGTTAAGATTTGCACTGTGTGTGACGAGGGTGGACAGGATTAGGAATAAGTATATTAGAGGGTCAGCCCAATTTGGAAGGTTTGGAGACAAAGCCAGAGAGGCACGATTACATTGGTTTGGACATGTGCTGAGGAGGGATGCTGAGAATATTGGGAAAAAGATGCTAAGGATGAAGCTACCAGGTAACAGGAAAAGAGGTAGGCCTGAGATAAGAGTTTATGAATGTGGTGAGAGAGGACATGCAGGTGGTTGGCGTGACAGAGCAAGATGCAGAGTATATATATATATATATATATATGTATATATATATGTATATATATATATATATATATATATATATATATATATATATATATATATATATATATCTATGTCAGTAAACCAATGCATACCCCGTGCAAATGCACTTACACACGCTTACTGGTGTTTATATATGCTTAAACCTGCTTACTAGTGCCTTATTCATTATGACACTGACACTTTGCTCCAGTTCACTTTTAATTGTTATTTTGCAGCTTATACAGTGGATAGATGTCGAAATATGTTCATATACAGATTACTGATGGTAAATGGTATGTGATGCAGTGGGATTTGGAACGGGAATGTCTGTTCATTAGGGGATTGCTCTAACCAATACATTATTGCTGTGCTGCTTCATTTGCATATATACCCATATACCCATGGCTCCTGGTTCCCCAAACACCCACCCCAATGCCTACCTAACACTGCAGTCATCCATTCTCCAGTTTGATTTGCGGTGTATCCACCCCACTACACATTGGCCACTCCCTACTCCTGTAGACCCATCCCATCGGTTGACTCGCTCCACGTATCCTTAGAACTCCCAAACCTTTAGTCCACAAACATTGGTGACATGAGTGACCAAAAGGACATTATTCACAATTTTTGGGTTGTCCCACATGGGACACGCATGTCTTTATGTCAAGATTAGACTCTATACTTCATTACATCCTTTCTCCCATTAACTTGACACTACAACAAATTAATAGGTATGACTATGTGGTAGCGCATACGTTACACATGAGATCCTAATTATGTACATGTTTGGCATATTTCTTTTACAAATAGACCGGTTTAGTAATTGGCGTTGCCATAGCAGGCAGATCACAGGAATGATTCCATGTATGAGAAATTCCTCACATTTGATTTTTTCAGCACAGCACTGACTTCGGACATTGTATACACTTCTGTGTTTTAGCAGTTTTATCTCTTCCCTCTTATGCACAACCTATTATTCTATCTACTGTTGAGGTTTGTGAGGGCACATTTATGTTATTTATGTCTGCAAATGGAATGAATGTGTTACAGAGAATGTACTTCTACATATAAGATGTCTGCATGTGTGTATGCATGTATACTTATAAAGAACTCGCTGACCACCACAAAGTGATCCAGTTAGAACCAGCCCATCCAACCCTGGCATGCCTGGAACCATAATTTCATACCCATACTTCCTCCTCCCCACCCAAGTTCAACATATACTTATACCATCCATTGTCCAGTTACTATCGCAGCCATGACACACCTCCACACATTGCCCTCTCCCGAGCGTTAGGGGCCCTACATGTATGTTGTCCCAACCCATGTATTCTCAGGCTATCCCACCATTTAGCCCTGAACATACCTGCTCTTGCTTGTGGCCTATCACTTTTTGGGTAGTCCCACCAGGGACTACTCTCTGAGTGTAAAATAGACTTAGCAGATCAGCAATGTTACTCCCACTGGTAATATCCTGCCTGTGGTGTGAGTAGCAGTGCTTTGCTCAATGACATACGCTGACAACGCTA
This sequence comes from Protopterus annectens, assembly GCF_019279795.1. Taxonomy (NCBI): domain Eukaryota; kingdom Metazoa; phylum Chordata; order Ceratodontiformes; family Protopteridae; genus Protopterus; species Protopterus annectens. The sequence continues at coordinate 1,879,311,019 of NC_056739.1, forward strand.
TATAATACTGGGGTTGCTGTTGATTCCCTTCTCATTCCTTTTGTATGCTTTATGGTTACGTTGTTCTTTCTTCAGATATATATATATATATATATATATATATATATATATATATATATATATATATATATATATATTATATATCTGTGCATACCTATGTACATTTCCTATGCTGGGCACTGCTTAGACCCATGCATGCGCACTCAGACTTGCTTACTAGTACTTATATATGTTTACTGCTGCTTATTTGTGCTTACACCTGCTCACTAGTGCCTTAGTGCCTTATTCATTATGACAGTGCTACTTTGATTGAATGACATTTAGCTAAATATCACATGCAATACTCTTATGTCAGTTTTACAGCAAAACGACATTCATTCCACATGGAAAATGATATGTGCTATTGTTGGGCTCAAACCGTGAATGCCTGTTCATTAGGCGGATGCTCTAAACACTACACTATGGAATTTTACATTGATTTTGCATGTTTTTCTCTATTTGAATGATTTTGATGTGTAAGCTAAGCTCGGCAGAGGGCAGCAACGCGCAAACATGCTGCACTTTGCTTACACCTTCGATATTACAGCAATTCAAATGTATAATAGGCAAACGGGGAATCTAATTGTGAAAGTTCTAGGGACGGGGCTCAATATTCCACTACATGCTTGTGTGTTTACCTCTTCGATTTTATTTCACTGTTCATGGGCACTCTTATATGCTTAGCATACATTTCGGTATCCACGGACACTGAATTACTGACTTACTATTAGAGGCAGACTCTACTAGTAAGCATAATAGGTTGTGCAACTGTTGGGGCATGTTTACGCCTCTGTTGAGCACTTCTACACGCCCCCTGCACTCGCACACGTTTCCTGTGCACGTCGAGGGTGTGGTGGTTCACCCTCATACATATTCATATGGTGCTGCTCCACTATCTGTAGTGAGGACGCTCGGTGCAAGGCTAAAACCATCCTTGCACCAAGCTTCTTGAATCCCGGGTACTATCTCAGTTCAAAGATATGCCATTGCTGGTAAAAGAGTTTTGTCCATGTGGCAGCACATAACAAGGGCATGCCATAGAAAAGGGTGAAAGGAAGAATTTGCAAGTCATATCTTCTAAAAAAAGACAATATTTTTCATCCCTTATTTCATTATTTGAAACTTTCATAAATCCTCAATTTAGAACTAAGTTTAATACATTCAAAAAGCTTATTCAACAGACTAGGCATTCAATGATAAGACATGTTCTTTAGTTTTTGTGACCATTCTGGCACTTCAGGGGGAATCCCCTCAACTTACTTTATGTTACATCCTATATGAACCAAAGGTAATCAAAACAATAAAAACTTCAACAACTATGAAGTTTCATACTGTATATAGCTCACAACTTGGAGATATATTTAACATCAAGACACGTGCGCTCACACACAAACACATACACACACACACACATACACACAGATGCGTATATGTGAACAGCATTTTACACATCCATTTGAACACAGAAAAGAATGGCAAACTCTTTCCTCCATGTGTCTGGTGCAATGTGTTTTCATAATGAAGCTGTAATTTGGTAGTCCTATGCATCTTAGTGAAATTTTCCAGAAAGTAAAGTTCAAGTAACAATGCAGATAAGAATAAGTATACAGAAATGAGTAAGGAGCTATGCATTATTTATAAAGTTTTTGAAAAGAGCTACCTAGCCTTGTATATTAGAGTAGATAAAAGGTAGCCTATATTGAATACAGCTCTCAGCTAAGAACTCTGCTGTCAGGCACACACACAACACACACACACACACACACACACACACTTGTGTGTGTGTGTGTGTGTGTGTGTGCATGCAAGCACAAGCACACACAAAGACACACTTGTGCATGCTTGCACTCCTTTGCATGTTTGTGTGTGTGTGTGTGTGTGTGTGTGTGTGTGTGTGTGTGTGTGTGTGTGTGTGTGTATGAATAGGTCTGTGGTGGTAGTGTACCTTTATGTGGTCTCTCTTTTGCTCCTCCCCACAACATACTTTCTGCAAGCTACGAAGGATATATATCTTTTTTGTCATTGTTTCCCCCACCAAATGTTCCTTCTAAGAGTTATGTCTACTCAATAAATTTGGGTCTTATAGCGCAGTAAAACACTGTGCATTACTTCAGCCTGTCCTTCTCTCCATCTGTGAAATAATTACTATAAAAATATTTGCAAAACTGCTTTCTTAGATTACTATGCCCCTCCCACAGAACTAAATATGACATTCAAAGTTAGAGTTCAGAACTTGCTCTACTGTGCCACTTTTCATGTGCTTGTTCCCCTCTCCTCCAAACTGCAGTGACATTGCTAAAGTGGACTGCACAGTTCACACTAATACATTTCTTTGCAGACTTTAATGTCTTCTTCCCACTACTAGTGAAAGCTGTTTCAGTGCTTTGTATGCTATACGATACACAGCACTGACCTCAGGTGTACATTGCCTGCCTTTACCTCACCATTCCCCCAGGGCACAAAGTGCTGCATGCACTGCTGAATGTGCCATTCATTGTACTATACAACAAACTAAGCACATGTTGGCAGCTGTCCAAATCTACAGAAAAATCACATGCCCAGATACCTTCCATAATACATCCTTATCAAACGACAGATGGTCTCTACATGTGTGCACTTTATTATTTCTTCCTCAATAACCATACTCAATACTAGTCAAGTAATGTTAATCATGATAGAAAGAAATCTGAGATATTGTAAGTCCCACAGTCAAAATATGGTTATTGCAAGAAACTGCATACTGTGCAGCAAACCCCTTTAAACCTCAGGGCTAGCTGAAGAAAATCAAATTAAAAGATAAACAACAAAATTATGTGCAACATATAAACTATCAAAATATTAACTCTGAGAGAGGCGACTTTTTAAAATATTTGCATATTAGAAAAATATAAGTTGCAGAAAATGAAGTTTAATAAATAATTTACTTGCAAATTAGAATAATGAAATATGTTGCTTCATTTATTTGTTTTTGGTAGAAAATAACCAACCCATGTCCGTGATTTCTGACCAAGTCTGTTTTCTGTTGTGCTCATGGGAAGGTTTTTGGTTATATGAGGCATGGCCTTTGCATGTTGTGAATTAAAACATGGATGACTGAACCATTATTGTGTAATATTTTTTAAACAATTAAAATGATTCAGTTTTACACAATTTTTTAAGAAGTACATTGCCATCTGAGCAAAAAAATGGGATTGCAGATAATACTGAACTGATATAGACTGCAAATGTCAACATGTGCAACAGAAAATATTGGCTATATCAGTCTATCATTGTGTACAATTAATTAATTAGTAGGAATTGCCCATAATTATTTGTATAACTGTATACTTAGTCACAACATTAAATAATTGTTAACAGTGGCTGTATCACCAATGAGAAAATTCCTTTCTGTGGTCAGACACTGGTATAAAAAAATGATGTATTTGTTTTTTCTAAAAGGAAAAATACTGTTACAGCAGAAAAGGAGAGTAACGTTCTCATAGGGTGATCAATGCAGAGAACATGCATGAATATAAATCAGTAAAATAACACTTTGAGATCACTGGAAATGACTGGATTGGAAATCATTTCAGCCATGTTTGTACAGAAATGCAGCCTGACAGTTGTATATCAGTGTCATAACATGACAGAGATCTTTTTATGTAAGAGTCAAGAAAATATAGATGGCAATACCCACTGTGACTGGAAGAGTTGTGTGGTGTAACATTCATGGTATTAAGGAGAAATGCTGTACCATGATATATTACTTAATGGTAAGCAGTTCTACCAGACATGTACTGAAACATTTTTCATAGTCTACTACTTAAAAAACAGATAGGGGCATACATATGCCCTTCTAATTTCTCCTACAAACGAGCACAGTGACAATTTAGTAGCATGCAGAAGTGTCACGTATAGCTGCATTAAGTACTGAAGGATGATTTTTCCTTATAGTTGCTTGTTTCTCAGAAACAAAATAGAAGGTTATGTGAGCATAGGCTTAATGTCTTCAAAGTCCTAGTTCTGTGAGTGTGAATGTATATACCTCACACTGCTCTTCTTCCAAGTACTGCACTGTTTAAATAGGCAGGAATAAATATTAAACGCTGTGCTTGGCATTCAGTGGTTTTGCTCATGCTATGCATACATTGCTGTCAGTTATGTGCCATTCAGAGAACAGAACAACACATGCTGCAGTAGACTTGCACAGAATTAATATACACAGCTCTCCTAAGCAGACTCAGTGACCTGAATAATGTATGTATGTTGAACGGTATTTATCATTCCAGCATGACATTCATCAGACTGCACAGGTCATATAGTGCTACAAAAATATTACCCTCAAAATGGTTCTTCATTCCAGGACCAATCTTTTTTGGTACTTATAATCTCTGTAGGACTTGTATCATTATTGTTTCTCACAGGGTGATCTACATCACTTACCTTAGAACAGCAGGTCAAGTTGAATAAAAAAAAATTCTCCAATTCAGATCAAGACATCTTGGCACTGTAAAAAGGCAATATCTACCAGGAACCCTATTGAAGTCTTTTCTGATGAGCAGAGCTAAGTATATGTTGCCAGTCCACACTTTTCTGCAGATATATGCACATATACATGTTTGTCTCTACACATCCACTCAGTATAAATGTTCAGCATTCTGCAGTATGGTAAAACATATGCTGCAAGTTTACTAGAAACTTAAGACTATCTGTATGGCATGCAGCTGTCATCCTGCTGTCATTGTGCACGTTTAGTTGAGCTAGTTAAAAGATATTCTGTCAGTGCATGACATTCCAATCTTACCAGCTGAGTGAAGAGTTACAGTGTAATGGCTGCAGCAAGTCAATAATCATTAATAGCAGTGACTGCCACGGAATGTTCTCATGGTACATGCTGACCTCCTAATGTTGATGTGTTAAAGGAAAACAGTAATGTAATACCTGCATACCCATAATAACCAAGTATAGTACCACATGGCAATCATAACTCTTTTAGCATGTACTTAGAAAAATTTAAATATTTTGTCAAAGCAATACTAAATCACACCATGTTTTAATTCTTCCTCAATGATCCTACTATATTTTGCCATGTTCCATTTTATTGTCCACCTAGCTCTTCCTTGTGTTTTGATTATGCAACTCTTCTTCCCCTTCTACATACCACATCTTATCAAACATCAGTGCATGGGAGCAGGGTGGCATATGCAGTCTATGCAGCTGTGTACATTTTGAAAACACCTCATCACAAAAGCTTTCTCATCCAGGAAAAAGAGGTCATTGTTCCCCTCCACTCATCACTCATTAGACCCATTGTAGAGTACATTGCCCCTTTTGGTATGTACCTCACAAGACATCTACAACAACTGGAAAGGCCACAGAAATACATCACAAAGAGGATTACCTGCCTCAAACAGATGCCCTACGCAGACCGTCTCAAAAAACTCCAGCTTTACTCTGTCGCATATCTTCTACTCAGAGGCGATCTCTGCCTAACATACAAAGCTATGTCAAACCCAAAGCTGTTGGACATGCTCCACGTAAAGAAATCCCAATTCCACTGAGCTACACGCTCTAGCGACCTAAACCTTGTCACCACAATAAACAGAACATGCTGGAGGGATAGATTCCTGTCCCAGAGACTTCCCATACTCTGGAACAAACTACCTATCTATGTCAAACAAAGCTCCTCATTAGCACTCTTCAAGAAAAAACTTGATGATTGGATGGAAGATAGGAAATTCAGCCCGGGGATCACTTCTGTGGCTCTGCTTGACAGGGGCACAGGAAAATAATTTTCTTGGGTGGCAAAAGCCAGGGTATTGTTTGGCTATATAGGCCCTCGGGCCAATAGCCTAGTACCTAACTATGAACTATGAACCTATAAGTCTCAAAGGTGAATCCCACCTCCATAAATGGCACAATAGTGAAATCAATGAGGGTTATGCTACTCAACTCCAGGGGTTATAATCACAACATGCACGCACTCACAGCACTCCTCCGTATGGACAACGTCAGCATCTGTGCAGTAGCTGAGACCTGTTTTATGGCTCCTGAGAGCACACCTGCACTACTGGACTACAACCCATACCACATATTTCGGCCACAGAACATGGACTGACACAGACATGGAGGGGATGTATCTATATGCATCAGGGATACCTAAACCTCCAGGTTAGTGGGGTAGCATGATACCTCTGAGATCATCCATGATCAGCTAACATCAGCCACAACTGCAATGCAATCTGTGGCCTGCTACAGATCACTCTCCATGACCCAGGACCACCACTCATCTTACCTGGAGACAGTGGAAAACATGACAGTCCTATCTAACACCCTGGTATTGGTTGATGTCAACTACCCTACCATTAACTGGGAAACTTACTCGAGTACTCACTTCCAGGCCCAGCCCTTCCTAGAATTTACCACCTCATATGCCCTGTGTCAGATGGTAAACTCCCTAACAAGAGGTGGAAACATACTAGAAGTGGTAATGACCAACATGGGTGACAGGTGCACCACAGCAGAGGTAAACCGGTTACTGGTTAGATCTGACCATGGACTATTCACTGATGATTTCCACACCCGACCATCTCCCCCACCCAAGGAAACCACAGTGAATACCTTTCCTACAGCTAAATTCACACTACTAAAGACAGAGGTGGGAGGTTTCACAGCCGCCACGCTATGGGAAAACCCAGCTCAAGATACAGAAAGATTTACAATTGCACTCTATAAGCACCTACAAGGATGTATGGATCATGCCATCACTGATAAACCAAGACTTGCTCCTCCTAGACATGGACACCAATCTGGCAGACCCCTGCAATTAACAGGCAATACAACAGAAGTAGGACAGTAGTCCAGAAAACAGCAAAACCCAAGAAGGGCAGACATCCGTGACCAGTATTAGTAGGAAACATAGGTCCCTCATGAAATCATCCAAGGCTAACATCAACAGGAAAATAGGCAGGGATTCGAAAGATAACCACAAATCCTTCTTTGGCTATTTCAAGGATCTAAGTGGTAACACTCAATTTGCACTGTGCTGGTGCAATATAGCACAAAATATACTGACCCTACTGATATTGCCAACATCCTTGCAGATACATTCAGTGCAAGCTTCAACCCTAAAGAGCCCACAGCAATACCCAGAAAGTACACTATCCCAGACATTAGAGATACACAGGTGGAAATGGCCCTCTCAAATGGCAAAATGCAGCATCAGTGGAGGCAGATGGTGTCCCAGACTGCATCTTGCAAACAGTACAAGGCAAACTAACCCCCCACCTAATTAAGCTTTTTAACCTCAGCCTCTACACAGGCTACATGCCCATACAATAGCACATAGCAAACGATTATTCCACTCTACCAAGGTGGAAACACAACTGACCATGATAACTACCACCCCATAAGCCTGAATAGCCTGGTCTGCAAAGCTATGGAGTGT